>NC_053492.1:151756395-152057645 GCF_905171775.1 Rana temporaria | reverse complement strand
AAAATACATTATTTTTGTTTCAAAACCTCTTAATGCGGAAAAACTAGTACTGGTAGCTCTAGTTGGAAAGCTTTCTATATTAGAGTTAAAAGAGCGTATTGTTCTGTGTTATTTTTTAAATAGCTCACTGAGATATTGGTCCTGGCAAACACGTACATTCACAATAGGGCTATTTTAAACAACAATATATGTGGAAATATCTGGGCAAGTGTAAGTTTATTGACATACAACTTCCTTTATTCACAAATACAATATTTCCATTGTGACTTTTCTCTAGTCATTGGCACACTTGACAAAACCAAAGATTTCAGTGTTAAAAGATTAATTCAATAAGTCTTTGTAACAAGAAAAACTTGTCATGCAAGATCAACACTTGCAATCATTTTTTTTAAATAATATCTTTTTTATTTGTATTTCTTCAAAACAAGTAACAAAATAGCAGAGGAGAAGCAAGAAAAGAACCCTATAATTACATACAATATCATAAAATAATTCTTGCTATATTTTCCCCCCTTAATCAACCCCTTCCAATCCCTAACACACGCCACACAATCCTTGTTTATTAGTGTATATTGGTTGTGGTTGCCTAAAGGAGAATAAGGGTAGTTACCTAAGAGGGGTGGAAATAGTCTAAGATTGGAAAAGGGGGAAGAAACCCAGAAAGATCAAAAGAAAAAAAGAAAGAAAAAAACAACAGAGAGAAGAAAAAAAAAAAAAAAGGGGGCAAGTGGCCCTTATTAAATAAAACAGAAACAAACAAATGGCTGGCGCTGCGCTAAAATGAAGTGATTAGTAAAAATTGAGTGACATAAGCAATAAGCTGCTTGTTTTTTATACTTATTAATAAATAGTACTGCCGATGGGCAAACATCCCAATTCCGACGAGGGGGCCGAGAGCAGAGGGCAATGCTGACCCCGTTAAAGAGGGCACCCCATTGCCCCCAACCAAGGCCTCCACATTCTCTCAAACTTTTTATAATTGCCCTGTCTAATGAGCCCCACTCTCTCACTTGCAATCATTACCATTTTTTTAGACCATATGTAGCGCTCACTCCCACAAGGGCTGCTGATTTTTCACAGGTTCCTTTCCCAAAGTAGTGCAGCAGCAGCAGCCAGGCACACAGCAATAGTCACATGTTCTAGCTCAATGGACAGTCTAGGGGGTTACCTTTTCTAAAATGTATTGCCAAATAAACTTGGATAAGGCATTGGTAGCTGTGGAATACTCCATTAACTCTGAACAGCACTTTGAAGCAACTCCCTTGGGCCAGTACACTTTAAGTAATGGCCCAGAAATTGGACTGCACTGAGACACTGGCAGAGTTGTCCCAGACAAGGCAAGCGCTAGTACTGACACACAAAGCATAGCAACAGTCACCCAGATCCCGCATTAAGGTCTGAAATCACAATGTCCCTGGATACTTGGATGCCTTCTTCCTATATCGGACAGAGATGTCCCTAGTAAATTCACCAGAGTGGATCCTCAGTTAAGTCCCTTACTTAGCTTCAGAGATTCGCAGCAAACAGGCCCCCCAGCTTCAGGATAGCTGGGACCTCGATGAGCATGGGTAGAATTCCAACTGGTTCTAAAGCCTCATGTTTTTTTACCTAAATGCATTCTATGCATTAAGGTAAAAAACCTTCTGTGCTGTAGGAGACCCCCAGCCCCCCGTCTTATTCTAACCTGAGCCCAATCCGATCCAGCCATGTGCACGAGAGCAGCACCTCTCGCCACTGTCTCCCTCCTCATTTGGTAGATTGATAGCAATGGAAGCCATTGGCTCCCACTGCTGTCAATCAAATACTGTGTCAAGGGAGTGGGGGGGCGGGGTCAATTCACCCAGTCTCTGTCAATAGACAGACTGGGTGGCTTGGGACCAAGCATGCACAGGTGCTCCCATTGAAAGTGGCTTTCCCTGGGGGCACTCGCCAAAGAGAAAGGGCCTGGAGCACTGGCGGGGACCCCAGAAAAGGAGAATTAGAGCTGCTCTGTGCAAAACCACTGCACAGAACAGGTAAGTATAACATGTTTTTATACTTTTTACAATTTAGTTAAATAAAAATAAATAAATAAATAAAAAAAACAAAGGTTTAATTTCACCTCCTGCACAAGAACAGGGCTGTCTCAGGCTCTATTTATGCATTTCTCCAGCCACATTCTGGGCATCTTGCCCAGGGATTGGCTGAGACAACACAAATATTCAGGATGCTGATTTGCCTTTCCAGCCCACTAAATTCTAGATTCCTCCAGAAAGCATGAAATAACAATCAAACCTGCAGCCAGTAGAGCCCAGAACAGCCCAAAGCAATCTCAATACTGCTCCAATGATTACAGTAGAGCCAAATGAATGATATTTCCTAGCTTTCCTAGTAACCTATCTAGGAGGGTGCTACACATACAAAATGTCATGTCTACCCCAATAGCAGCCCCCTTTCCATTAGGCAAGCAGGCCTACCTGTACTTGGTTGCCCCCAGGACATATACACAATGCTATAGTGTCTGGCCACCACACCAGGGCAGATGCGAACTGAGCAAAGCAAAGAGATACTTGCAGTTAGCAGACAGATAGCGTGATTCCATGACAGTCCAGGTAAAAGGCAGGCTGAGTTCAAGGAATAGTCCAACATCCGGTCCAAGTTCATACATAGGGAAATCCAAACTAGCAAAGCAGGGCAGACAGACAGGGAGCTTGATCAAGAACAACACAGGTATCACTCACTATTACAAGCAAGGGACTGAGTGTTTGGCTTGCTTATAACAGGTAACGGACCACATCAATCACCTAGCAGGTGGGCACAGACAGGGAGAAATGCAATATCCAAAACCCAGATGCTGGAATGAGGAGCAGGAGCACTTAAGTGATCCTGACACAAAAACACATTTTGCTGTATTAAAGTTTCCGACAGTGGCAA
The DNA here is from genome assembly GCF_905171775.1 of Rana temporaria. NCBI lineage: Eukaryota > Metazoa > Chordata > Amphibia > Anura > Ranidae > Rana > Rana temporaria. The sequence goes on along the minus strand of NC_053492.1, from coordinate 152,054,732 downwards.
AAGATAGTCGGGTAGGTAGAAGAAAATGCGAAAGGTGGCTAAGAAGGAAATAAAAAAGTGGCAGAATTCTCCAAATATTTAACCTGCAGCATCTGCAGCAGGGGCATAGTAACTTCTGCTGATCTAAGACTGTCGACAGACACACTCTTTTGTCTGTCACAAAGCCCTCTGCATAACTGAATGCACATTCAGAAGACACACTGTCAGCTCAATTGCCTACTTGACAGGGTGTAGCCGGTGGACTATCCACAAGACCAAATGGTCAAGGGGGTCAACCATTCTGAAGATTTCTACAACTGTACTCGCTGTCAGATAATTGATCACTGTGTAATGGAACCACTGGTAGCAAACAGCCTTGGGTAATGCAGACTGAATTTTATTTTAATAGCATGGCTAAGGCGGCCACCCCTACCGATGTTTCTTTCTTCCATGACAGGAATCTCAGAGATACCTTGCTTATGAGGTGTTGTCCTGCCAGGCTCTGTAAGAGTATGACACAGATTTTTCTGTAGCGTATCCTCCAAATGTTTAATTCTCTGCTCTGTCGGCTCTTGAGCATTAAAGAGTCCATGCTTCGCAAATTACTGAAGGCAGGGGAACCCAAGTCCTTGGGGCCACAACAGTGTCCTGTGCTAAAATCATATATTTTCTAGTGCTGTGCAGTATTTTGTAAAATGAAACAGCTAATAAACTTATATTATACAACAACACATCTCTCCACTTGGAAAAAAAAGCCAAAAGTAACTCAATGTGCCCATAATAATTGTCAATAAAAAGTTCTTCAATTATAAAATTAGTGTCCTTAACAATTTTCTTTCACTTATCTACTTCTGTATATACATTATTTTTTCTGCCACATATTTGTAAATCATTGAAAACATTCTTTCACCATCAGGGCAGGACTTAGGGTGGTGGGGGCCCCTGGGCTTGAGTGTTGAAGGGGCCCCCTGAAGCCGAGAATTGGGGGGGGATCGAAGTTGTTGAGCGGGGGGGGGGCGAATTGAAGTTGTTGAGCGGGGGGGGAGCGCATTAAAGTTGTTGAGCGGGGGGGATTTTGCACTTGTTGAGGGGGGGAGTGCCTCTCACCTGTGCCAACAGCCGGGGCCACAGACTGTCATTAGCACGGCTGTCGGCTTTCTTCCCTTCAGCAGCCACAGTCCTCCACACACCGCTCCGGTTCCTCCTGCTTCCGTGCTGCCTCCTCTTGCAGTGCGGGAAAATTAACCCTTTTGCGGGACTGCGGGAAGAAGCTGTCTGTGCGGGAAAATCCCACAGAATCCGTGCGTGTTGGGAGGTATGCGCAGGGCCGCCATCAGGAATTTTTGGGCCCCTTGCACAGCTTAAGGCATGGGCCCCCTGAAGCAGAGAACCTAGGGGGGGTGGGGGTGCTGCCGCCTGAAATTGAGAAGCGTGGGGGCTGCCCCAAATTGAGAAGCGGGGGGGCCTTTACAAAAAAAAGAAGAAATAAAGAAGAAAACAAATATGTATATATGTTTTCCCCCGTCGCTGAAGATTGGCATTGCACGGCTAGGTTTTTTTTTTCCGCCTTCCTCTGGATCAACTGGGGGGGGGGGGGATTAGTTGGAGGCCCACCTGGAAATTTTTGTTCCTGCTTTGCTAAGTGCATTGCCTGCACCTGAGTTGTCTGCAACGGAGGATATTCATCTGGGTTCCCACCTGGAGCGGCTACTCCCTTTTCCCTAGAAAATTTTCACTGATTTTCACTTGATTACCACTGTGATCAACACTTAACCACCATCACTAGCCTCGGCGATTCTGCGATTATGGTCAATTTGCAATACTGCAAATACCATTTGGGGGCTAAGGACTTCCGCCTCAATACTACCAGCTGTCACCAAAAAAGTACTAAGGAAAGAGCAACTGTTAAGAATCGATCGACGATCGACAGTCAAAAATTGCACGCCTACATTGCAGCCAAAGCATATATCATGCACCTTGCTCAACACAAGATCGGCAGTAAAACACAGACAAGAAATCCATGATTTCATCTTACAACACGACATTGACTGCCTCTTCATCACAGAAAGCTGGCTAACAGCCGACTGTAACACCATTCTAGGAAAACTGGTGCCAGAGAATTATCGCATTCTAAAAGAAAACAGAGTGGGGCAAAGAGGAGGAGGCCTGGCGGTGATCCACAAGGCTCACAACTCGGTCACTAAACCAGACCTACAGAACTCACTTCCATTCATGGAATCCCTCACTCTGCAACTGCAAACAAATCCCCAGGAAACCGTTCATATACTACTCTGCTATAGACCACCTGGACCTAAAACGCAGCTCCTCACCCCTTTGACAGAATTAATTTCCACCTATACCTTAAACATCAAACATCTCCTGCTACTCGGGGACTTCAACCTCTGGGCCAACTCCTCACAGGACCCCATCGCTGACGCCTGCATTGACCACTTGGAAGGATTAGGTCTGCAGCAACTAGTACGTGGGCCCACACATGCTTCAGGTCACACGCTTGATCTCATCTTCAGACAAGATCTGGAAATTAACATACTGGAAAATGAGCCTCTACCGTGGACAGATCACCATGCAATCAAATTTATAATCACTACAAACTCCCCCTTAAGAAAAACAATAAAACCGGTGACAACACATTGGACAAGATCTCAGATGAAACTCCACTCAGAACTCTTTAAAACTACATTAGGGAACAAAATAAAAACAATTCAACAACACCAAACAGCGACAGAAATACTCAACTCCATCAACAAAGCTCTTCTACAGACAACAGACATGGTAGCGCCAAAACGCAGAACGTGCATCTGGAAAAATAATTCCAGCTGGTTTAACGACGAGCTCACGTTACTGAAGCAAGAGCGTAGAAGAGCGAAAACAGCCTGGAGAAGAAGCTCAACAGAGGAAAACCACAATATTTACAAGGTAATAACTAAGAAATATCACAAAGAAAGGCCAAAAAAGATCATTGTTCTAATATCATCGCAAATGCCCTGAACCGCCCCCGCAAACTCTTTCATTTAGTCGCTCAGTCCATGAACCCAGTCTGCCTAGAGGCCCCGAATTTAGAATCACAAGAATTTTGCAATGAATTATCGGATTATTTCATTAACAAAATTGACAAAATCTGTGAAATTATTTAGCAAAATAGAACCTTCATCGACCCCCCTTTAAATCAAAAAGCTAATATCCACACAAATATGCCGCAATCAACTGATTTCACTTTAAAGCCCATCTCCATCGATGCCACTAAAGATATCATCAGCACTCTGCGAGATAGCACAGCGCCTAATGGTATCATCCCCACCAAATTGCTGAAAGAATGTGCCGATATTGTGGCACCAGCTATCACGGATCTCATAAACCAGTCATTCAAGGAAGGCATGGTGCCAACCTTACTGAAACAAGGCATAATCAAACCAATTCTAAAAAAAAAACACCCTTGACCCCAAAGACCCAAACCATCGTCAACCCATAACAGGCCTAAATGTCTTCTCCAAGATAATGGAGAAAGAAGTTGTACAACAGCTACAACATCACTTAGACACCCATAAATTACTTGATCCATTTCAATCAGGTTTCCGTCCTGGTTACGGAACAGAAACAGCACCACTCAAAATATGGGGTGACGCTCTTGAAGCAGCAGATGAAGGAGAATCTTGTCTTCTGGTACTGTTGGACCTAAGCGCAGCATTTGATACTGTAGACTTCAAATTATTACTGACTCACCTAGCTGAAGTAGCTAGAGTCGCGGACTCGGATTTACCCTGGTTCTCCTTCTTGGAAAACCGATCACAAATAGTGAAACTAGGCCCTTTCACTTCTGAAAAAAGCACGGTGTCATGCGGAGTCTCTCAGGGATCCCCCTTGTCGCCTGTATTGTTCAATATCTATCTCCGCCCTCTTTTTGAAATCATCAGTAACCAGAAAGTACTCTACCACTCCTACGCGGATGACACGCAACTATATTTTCGCATATGCAACAATAAGGATCCCTTACTTTGATAGAAAATTGGATGACGAAGAGTTACTTTAAACTCAACGGCTCAAAAACAGAACTTCTCCTGTTTCACACCAACCGAAAGAGATCTCCTGCACCAACATGGACACCACCGCCCATTCTGGGACAAATCATCACCCCTAGCACCAAAGTCAAAAGTCTCGGAGTCATTTTTGAAACCCACATGACAATGGATGCACAAATAGGGTCAGTAGTCAGCGGATCCCACCATCTGCTGCGCCTACTACCTATACTCGTTCCCTTTATCCCGAAAGAAGACATAGCAGTCGTGGTGGGAACAATTATCAACTCCAGACTCGACTATGCAAATGCCCTTTACCTCGGACACCCAAAATACCAAATTTCTCGTCTGCAAGTCGTTCAAAATATGTCCGCTCGACTCGTGACTGGGAAAAAAACATGGAAATCAATCTCACCTTCACTGAGATCCCTTCATTGGTTGCCAGTAAAAGATAGAATTACTTTTAAGGCACTCTGTCTGACGCATAAGTGTGTTCAAGGAAATGCCCCCAATATCTATGCGAAAAACTAAAAGCTCACAACCCCAATCGCGTTCTCCGATCCACCGACCAAAATCAACTCCAGATACCCAAAGCCAGATACAAGTCCAAAGGAGAACGAAGATTTGCAGTCCAAGGACCTAGACTATGGAACGCTCTACCAACCAGCATCCGAATGGAGGTGAATCACCTGGCCTTCAGAAAAAAATTCAAAACCCATCTTTTCTGAAGGCAAAAGGACAGTAGGGAACAGATACTAAGCGCCCAGAGGCGATTCAGTTCGCATGTGTTGCACTATATAAGTTTCTCACTCACTCAATAATAATAAAATAAAATCACACATGCGATTTATCAGCAATATGCATAAATAAAGGGGCAATATATATATATATATATATATATATATATATATATATATATATATATATATATATATATATATATATATATATATGAATAAATATTTGTGGCACTCTACTGTCTGTATTCGTAAATGTCTGGGCTGCTGATATATTATGAATGCACTTCTCGTTTCTTGGTTGTTGGGTTGAAAATCTCAGAAGGAGGAAGTGAAGAGAGAGAAAATCTGAGATCATGTGTCCTGGTCATGAAAAATAAATATCTTAACTTGCACTTAGTGTTCACTTTAAATCAAATGCAGATAGAAAATTGAACAGCAGCAATCATATGATATTAAATATTCAACTAGAAATATACCGTATTTATCAGCGTATAACGGACGCCAGCGTTTAATGCGCACCCCAATTTTAAGAGGGAGTTTTCTGTAAAAACTATTTTTTTTAGTGCAAATAGTAAATGCAGTTGAAATTAAACCAGCCTAAGAAGTGCGTGCTTTGCACAATAAGAAATCACGTATGACATATGCAATAATAAACTGAAATAGACCAGAGCCCCGCTTTTCAAGTGCAAAGTCAACCTTGGTAGTATTTTTGGACTGATCTTCAGTTGCTAGTTGTAAAGTACAAAGATCAACAGCAAATTGTACCTGTACACCAATTACCTCCCACACACAAACTGCCTGCAAAGGGACTTTGTAACTACTTGGTAGTTACAATGGAAGCTTGTCAGATCAGTAATTACCTTGTCAGAGCGCAATCCTGCATCCAAGTAGAGAGGGTGGCTGTATGAAATCCCCAGGGAGGAGCAGGACTTTGTCGCCGGCTAGCTGCCCGGGCCTATGGCATACCTCAGAGGGGAAGGAGGGGACGAGCGCCCGCCAGAAATCACCGGCGGAAATCACAGAGCCGTCATCTCCACTCGGCGGCTGTCACGTCACACACGCACAGTCCCACCTCCACCATCGGCATTGGACCATCTCCTGTGACAGACAGAACACTGGTCCAATGCTGGTGGCGGAGGCAGGACCGTGCGTGTGTGACATGCAGCCGAGAGGAGATGACGGCTCTGTGATTTCCGGCGGGCGCTCATCCCACTCCTTCCCCTCCTAGGTATGCTATCGATTTCCCCCCCTATTTTCAGGGGAAAAAAGTGCGCGGTATACGCCGATAAATACGGTAGATAAAGAGTGTTGCACTGTCCCTTTAAATTCAGTGAAGCAAATGTGCTCAAAACCAACAAAACTTGTGAATAAAAATCTGTGTGTATTATTTCTTGTGAAATCAATCCAGTGCACCACCGCCATCAAGTAATATAGGTTTCTTACCAGATGTTTCTGACTCCTAAGTCAAGGAGGTCTAACCGCACTCAAACATCAAGCCTCAACAGGCCATCTGGACTGCTCACCCAGTTCACTCCTCCAATGGCATGCTCACAACTATTTGATTTAGGTAAATGTCCTGTCAAAAAATCTAAAAGAGCTCCATAGTATATAATCTTAACAAACTGTTTTATTAAAAAAAAAGAGATACTCACATAATGAAATCGAAAACAAGCATGTAAAGATGGTCATGATGATGTCACCACTAGCTCTGTCCTATGCGTTTCTTCGCAGAGTATGTCTTTAAGGGGCATAGAAATGGTGTCAGACTAAAACTTCTCCACTTATATAGGCTACACTAAACTTCACTAGATGCGCCAACTGAATCGTCAGTATATTCAAACTAGAATACAATCCGTAATGATTCCCCAAATGAATATGCATTTATTTTTGGCTAAGCTATGGAACATACTGTAGAGCGATAACATTTTAGGTCCAGTTTTACTAAAATCATTCATTCATCTTCAGAAAGGGTCCCACTCTGAAGCCTCGTACACAACACATGCTTGGTTTTCTCTGCAAGAACTAGCAATAAAACTGCTCTCAGAGCTGTCTTGCAGAGTAAACTGAGCACGTGTTTGAGGCTTTCAGGTTTCTCGTTGGGAAATCTGGCCAGAATCTCAATGAGAAAAATAGAGATCCTGCTCTCTATTTTCTCATCGGGATTCTTGTCGGCCTGTTTCCCGACAAGAAACCCGAGAGTGTGTATACTTACCCGATGCTGTGGAAACCTGCGCATGCTCGAAATTACTTCAACGCATGCGCGGTAGCTTCCACGGCATAGTTAGGGTGAAACAAGATGGCGGCGACGGCATCGAATGTGAAGAGCGCATGCTCGTCGTACGCGATGATGTCACCGCGTTCTTGCCTTTCAAAAGAACCACGGTTCTTTTGAAAGGACTGTGTGTACACCCAGGCGGCAAGAGATTCTTGCCAAGAATCTCATCAGGAAAAACAATGTTTTTTTCCTGATGAGATTCTGGCCCGTGTGTACAAGGCCTGAGATATATAATTGCCCCTAATATACTAGGTCTACCAAAATGTATGAGTCTCTTTGGGGGGATGATGGGTTTTTATTACTGTAAGAGATGTCAAGTCTGTAGGTGTGTCAGTACAAAAAGTGTTGGAATTAAAACATTTATTTCAGAAGTAACTAAATGAAGGTATAATATTAAATAGTTCATAAGTTGTTCAATTTGGGGAGTGGTTTACTTCCTGCAGGACCCTTGTGGGTTGAAATATCTAGGTCACACCACAAGGGCACTGCAGGTGAGAATTGGTAAATATGTGGTCAACATCTGTAAAACATAAAATTGTATACTCCCCTTTCCGTAATTTTCTTTTCCTGACACATCTTATGGCGGCACCACAACCTGATAGGACTGGTTAACTATAAGAGTTGAAGAGAGACCCACCATTCTCTGTATCTATCGCCTTAAACGGGTGGGCAGCTGTGTGCTCCAATAAAATGCGTCAGGAAAGGTGAGTATACAATGTTCCGTTTTCCTGTCGCATCATGGCAGCACACACTGGGAAATAACTTACTATATGAGTGGGTGATTTATAAGGTATTTATTTATTCACAAGATACAGAGGAATTTGCGTGAACAATTTTTTTCCCAAATTCTACTGTCGTCAATTGCATCTACTCTGTAATGCGACATTAACATTGTTTTAGATGACCATGTAGCTGCCTTGCATATGGTTTCCGCCGAGACCCTGCAATATGCCGCACATGATGTTACCACTGCCCCTGTAGAATGAGCCCTTAAGCCCTCAGGTATTGGAAGCTGCTGTGCAAAGTATGCTTTCTTGATGGCCTTAATTAGCCAAGAGGCTATTGTGCCCGGCGACACTGCTTGTCCTCTTTTTGGACCATGCAGAATCATCAAAAGATTCTCTGTCTTCCTAATTGGGCTGGTAACCGTTAGGTATGAAGCAATTGTAGTTTTGACATCCAAGAGATGTGGATAACCTTGACTAGTGAGGAATGGAGGTAGGTTGATTTATTGATTGAAATGAAAAGCAGATGATACTTTTGGAATGAACTGATCTGCTGGTCTCAGTACTAGTGTCTGGGTAGATTATCAGATGAGGTTCTTTCATCTGTAAAGCCTGCATCTCAAAGACCCTTTTGCCTGATGTTATGGCAATAAGGAAGGTTGTTTTAAGTGTTAAATCCCAAAGTGAGATTGCTTCAATGGGTTGGAAAGAGCACTTGATAGTGCCTCCAACACTGTGGCGAGATTCCATGTAGGAAAGGTCGACTTCTTTGGTGGTCTTTTCTTTAGGCAAGCCTTCAGAAACTGAGTGAGGAGGGGGTCTAACGCGATTGTATTCCTGTCATTGCCAATAGAGCCTGATTGTAGAAATTCCAGAATTTGTGAAACTGTGGGTACTGGATGGTCCCAGTCTTGCTGTTGTGCAAATATGGTGAATCTCTCCCATACTCTCTTGTAGGTGTTATTAGTTGAATTCTGCCTAGCATGTTGTAAAGTAGAACCACCTTGATTGAGCATCCTTGACTTAGCAGCCTATCCCTCTCAATTTCAATGCTGTCAGATGTAGCTTTTACAGATGTAGGAATAGGCCATGTGAGAGTAGGTCTGGTGTTACTGGTAGTAGAAATGGTTCCTCTATGCTTAAATGTAGGATGGTTGTGAACCATGGACGTCTCAGCCACAAGGTTTTAACTGTAATTACTGTGGAGGTGGATTTTCGAAGTCTGGCTAGAAATCTTGCTATTAATAGAACCGGAGGGAAAATGTATCCCAGGCTGAAGTTCCATGGATGGTTCAGACCAGTGGTCATCAACCCTGTCCTCAGGGCCCACTAACAGGCCAGGTTTGCAAGATAACTGAAATACATCACAGGTAATATAATTTGCTGCTCAGTGATTGCAGTATTCTAGTCTGCATCTCCCCAAGGTAATACATAAAATCTGGCTGGTTAGTGTGCCCTGAGGACAGGGTTGATGACCACTGGTGTAGACAGTCTATGACCGCTGCTGTTGGATATATCGCTCTTGTCAGAAATTTTGAAATTTAGCATTCATCAGTGTTGCTGACAGGTCGATGTCAGAGACTCCCCAGGCCTGTGTTAGAAGAGAGAAGGCTTGGGAACTCAGGCACCATTTGTGAAATTAGGGTTCTGCTCAGGTTGTCAGCCAAACGGTTCTTGGCTACTGAAACGTAAACTGCTCTCAGATCCATCAGATATAGTTGAGGCCATTCGAAAATTGGTTGTACCTCCCTCATGAGTGTACGACTTCTGGTTCCACCTTTTCTCTGTATGTAGGCTACTGCCACTCTGTTGTCTATACATAGTAAGTGATAAGTGGACTGAATGCTAGGAGAGAAATCCCCAAATATTCAAAAACCACTCCTATCGGTCTGAAGTGCCAACGACCTGAACCGATTGGTCCCAGTAGTGGTCTTCCCATCCGACGTAATTATGTCTGGCTGAGGGGGAGTAATTTGGCGATAACGTTTTAGGTTGTAAGTCCGAGTCTAGCACCATATTGACTGTTTCACTGTTTTGTGAATATATATCTTCTGACACACTAAGGCCTCGTACACACGACCGAACATGTCTGCTGAAACTGGTCCGCAGACCAGTTTCAGCGGATATGTTCGGTCGTCTGTACGTCCGACCGGACAATTTTTCGGTGGATAGGACAGGTTTCCAGTGGACAAATGTTTCTTAGCATGCTAAGAAACATGTCCGCTGGAAGCCTGTCCGTCGGACATGTTCGGTCGTCTGTATGGCTTACCGGACATATCCGCTCGGCCGAAAAGCCCTCGCTTGCTTCGAAGTGATTCGACGCATGCGTGGAAGCATTGACCTTCCAGGGTCGCGCACGTCGCCGCGTCATCGTCGTGGCGACGGCGCGGCCACGTCACCGCGTATCCTGTACGCAGGGATTTTGGTTTGATGGTGTGTACAACAATCAGACCAAAATCCGGCAGCGGACATGTCTGATGAAAACGGTCCGGCGGACCGTTTTCATCGGACAGTTGGTCCGTGTGTACGAGACCTGAGACTCCATCCCACTGCGTCAAGAATGAATTTTGGAATTCTCTCATGTGCCATTGAATCATATAAAAAATATCAGATATAATCCTAAAATTACTCTAATCCCAGCGCTCAATGGTATAATCAAAAAATATCACAATATTTACAAGGTATATAGCGGCTATTATAAAATCAACAATTACTAAAAAAATATGTGTTATCAGAGGTAAAAACTTAATAAAACATTAACAGCGCTTTCAAGTCACTAGCGTGACTTATGAGTTCAAAAGAATCTCATAACCTTAAATGAGATGATAAAAAAGCTCTCAGGGTCAAAACATTTGTTTGGCAGCTCCTATCAATCTCTTTATATAAACAGCTCAGTCCAAAACCCAAACTGTATGTGTGATGAAGTGTCCATTCACATATTGCTACCAAAGCAGAAATTGTAGATAAAAACTTCTCCAAGCACTACAGGGCTGTATGCTTCACACTGATATCTTCCCCCTATAGGTAATGTACTCACCACATATTAGGTGAAAGACAGCATAATGAATCCTGGATCACTGCTTGTTTCCTCAAGAACTCTGGATGGATGTCAGCTGTAATGGGATCCTGGTGTGGAATCACTCTTGCTACAATTTAACTCTCTGCAGTTGTAAAGAGGTGTTTCCTTGGAACATTGGTGCAGCACAACGGTCATGCAGGGAGAAAAAGGGAGACTAGATAGTGTAAAACCCTTTTATTGTTAGTAATAAACCCCTGCTGCCCACATATGCTTACACGCTTAAAATTCATAAAAGGCTTGTCACTCAAGACTAGGTATCAGCTTACGCAGGGAGGATGTTCGCAAATCTCTATCCCCTGTTTTGTAAGTCCCGGGTAAATACCAGCATCGGTGCAAGAAAGCTTGTCGTGTAGACACGCCCTGACGCGTTTCGTGATTGGCTCACGTCTTCAGAGGACGCCCTCTGAAGACGTGAGCCAATCACGAAACGCGTCAGGGCGTGTCTACACGACAAGCTTTCTTGCACCGATGCTGGTATTTACCCGGGACTTACAAAACAGGGGATAGAGATTTGCGAACATCCTCCCTGCGTAAGCTGATACCTAGTCTTGAGTGACAAGCCTTTTATGAATTTTAAGCGTGTAAGCATATGTGGGCAGCAGGGGTTTATTACTAACAATAAAAGGGTTTTACACTATCTAGTCTCCCTTTTTCTCCCTGCATGACCGTTGTGCTGCACCAATGTTCCAAGGAAACACCTCTTTACAACTGCAGAGAGTTAAATTGTAGCAAGAGTGATTCCACACCAGGATCCCATTACAGCTGACATCCATCCAGAGTTCTTGAGGAAACAAGCAGTGATCCAGGATTCATTATGCTGTCTTTCACCTAATATGTGGTGAGTACATTACCTATAGGGGGAAGATATCAGTGTGAAGCATACAGCCCTGTAGTGCTTGGAGAAGTTTTTATCTACAATTTCTGCTTTGGTAGCAATATGTGAATGGACACTTCATCACACATACAGTTTGGGTTTTGGACTGAGCTGTTTATATAAAGAGATTGATAGGAGCTGCCAAACAAATGTTTTGACCCTGAGAGCTTTTTTATCATCTCATTTAAGGTTATGAGATTCTTTTGAACTCATAAGTCACGCTAGTGACTTGAAAGCGCTGTTAATGTTTTATTAAGTTTTTACCTCTGATAACACATATTTTTTTGCCATTGAATCATATTGAAAGTGGCCGACATGGACCCCAGAATACTCATGCATGCCCTGGCTAGAAGGTGAACCGCTGCCATCAGTTTTCTCATTTTGTGAGTTAAAGGTTTTATCTTTTCCTGAGGAAGTTCCACTCTGTTGGCTCTGGTATTTAATTATGCTCCCAAAAAGATTGTCTTTGGGTTGATTGTAGGTTGCTCTTCTTCCAATTTATTAGCCATCTGAACTGTGGTAGTGTGGATTACAGAATTTTTCAGTGGAGGAGGAGGAGAGACTGCTGGCTGTCAGCCAATAAGTCTATATCGTCAAGGTAATGGTAAACCCTCAATCCTCTCTCTCTCTCAAGTAGGCTATGACTGGGAGAAGGACTTTTGTGAATGTTCTGGGTGCAGTCGATATCCCGAACGGTAGGTTTTGGAACTGGAAATGTTGTTGATTCACCTCAAAGCGAAGGAATTTTTGAAAAGTCGGATGTATGGAGACGTGCAAGTAGGCGTCTGACAAATCGATTGACAGCATCCAAATTTTCCAGTGTTTACTGCCATCAGGATGGATTGGAGGCTCTCCATTTTGAATGACTCGACACAAATATTCCTGTTTAGCATCTAAGATTGGATGTAGGTCTCCCGTTTTCTTTTTTAAAAGTAAAATAGGAGAATAGAAACCTCTTCCTCTCTGATTGAGGGGAACTTGCACGATTGCAAGTTTTTGGAATAATTCAAATGGAAATCTGGTAGGTTAAAAATGGTCACTGGGAGAACTGTTCTTGAACCTCCACTTGTGGCCTCCGCAGATAGTGGATGTTGCCCATGGATCTCTTATTTAATTCGTCCAAACCTGTGAAAAAAGCCTGAGTCTGGCCTCTACCGTCCGTGACAGGTTGGATGGTCACGCCTTTGAAAGTATTTTGTTGATCTCCGGTGTTAGCGGGTTTTGTTTTTTGGAAGATTGGGTATTTCTCCAATTTCGCTTGAACTCCTTTCCAGGTCTGTATGACCTCGCTTCTCTATATCTTTCCAGTAGGTTAAGTCTGTGTGGCACCTGATTTTTCTGTTGCTTTGGCCTTCTGTCGGATGGAATTAGGCCTGATTTACTGCCGGTGACTTTTGAGATGGCCGAGTCTAGCTTTTCGCCAAACAGATTTGTTCCGTCATAAGGTATTTTACACCAGTTTGTCTTGGAGGCTGGATCTACCAACCATGGCTTCAACCACAGATCCTTTCTTGATGCCAGCGTGGTTCTTACTGCTGTCCTGATTATATGGACCGAAGCTTCTGACGCAAAATCTCCGGCTAGAGCGAGTTCCTGCAGGGCGGACACTATCTTTTCCTGATCGATCAGTTCCTTCCAGGAGTAACTTCTTGGCGTTTGAGGCCCAGCTAGCGATTGGTCTCGCTACTGCTGCCAGTGCGATAGCTGGCCTGCTGCAGAGTAAGATCTTTTAAGGTTTGTTTTTTATTTTCTAAATCGGTTCCTTTAAGCTAGTGCATTGTTGGTTCACTTACCTTTTCCTTCGATTTCCCTTCTAAATGTTTTTTTTCTTTGTCTGAATTTCTCACTTCCTGTTTCTCCTCAGTAAGCTTGCCCCCATTATCCGAGCGGTGGTTAGTCAGCCAGAACAGCTTACTGAACAGCTTACTGAGGAGTAACAGGAAGTAAAAATTCAGACAAAGAAAACAAAGAAAAAAAACATTTAGAAGGGAAATTGAAGGAAAAGGTAAGCGAACCAACAATGCACTAGCTTAAAGGAACCTATTTAGAAAATAAAAAACAAACCTTTACAACCCCTTATAAGACCCATCCAGTTTAAAAATAGTTGGAATTGATAAATGTGTACCCTACTGGTATGGGAATAATTGTACTCATGAAATATCCCAAACATTTTGTGCTTAGGAGCTGAAATTCTATAACTCAAAGGGGTTAAATACTGAATGGGATATAAATTGCTTCATAACTCAATTGCTTCATGACCAGTGGCAGTTTGTCCATAGAGGGCGCTGGAGCGCCGCCCCCTCTGGTTCTCGCACAGCCACTGAAATACATAGATTCATGCATTGCATGAATCTATGTATTTTCGCCGCTGCCGCCCACTATTCAGATGGCCGGATGCTGAGCACCGGCCATCTGAATAACTGCAGCTGGTTGGCTGTGTGGAAGTGCCTATCAGAGCCAGGCTTCCTGAGCTTATGCTCTGGAGTCGGACATACCGGCGGTGCGTTCCTTGGATAAGACTGACAGGCGTCTCAGCCAATCAGGTTCACCAGTTCTGGTTACTGGTAACCTGATTGGCTGAAGCGTCATCGAGGGCGGGAGAAGACATCGAGGGACGGTAGAAGCACGGCTGACCCCAGAAAGGTAAATGCCAGGCATTTTACAGGTCACAGTGGCAGCATTTTACTGGGCACAGTGGCGACAATTGCGGGGCACAGTGGCTACAATTGCTGGGCACAGTGGTAACAATTGATGGCACATACAGGTCACAGTGGCAGCATTTTACTGGGCACAGTGGCGACAATTGCGGGGCACAGTGGTAACAATTGATGGGCACAGTGGTAACAATTGATGGGCACAGTGGTAACAATTGATGGGCACAGTGATAACAATTGATGGGCACAGTGATAACAATTGATGGGCACAGTGATAACAATTGATGGCACAGTGGTAAAAATTGATGGGCACAGTGGTGACAATTTATGGCACATACAGGTCACAGTGGCAGCATTTTACTGGGCACAGTGCCGACAATTGCGGGGCATAGTGGTGACAATTGCGGGGCACAGTGACTACAATTGATGGGCACAGTGGTAACAATTGATGGGCACAGTGGTAACAATTGATGGCACAGTGGTAACAATTGATGGGCACAGTGGCGACAATTGATAGGCACAGTGGCGACAATTGATGGCACAGTGGCGACAATTGATGGCACAGTGGTGACAATTGATGGCACAGTGGCTGTGTTTGATGGCATGGCACAGTGACTGCGTTTGATGGCATGGCACAGTGGTGACAATTGATGGCACAGTGGCTGTGTTGCATGGCACAGTGACTGCATTTGATAGCGTGGCACAGTGGTTGCATTTGATGGCATGGCACAGTGGCTGCGTTTGATGGCATGGCACAGTGGCTGCATTTGATGGCCACAGTGAGGCTGCAATTGTTTTATTTATTTTTTTCGTTTGCGCCCCCCCCCCAAAAAAAATTTGAGCACCAACCGCCACTGTTCATGACTTCAATAGAAATTCCTGACTTGAGCATTTTACGAGCGTTTTGCCCCTCATTTCCTGCTCAAATAGCAAGCAGCTCTCCACCCCTAACTTCCTTTCCCTCTCCTCCCCCTAATGCTTTCTATTGGTTAAACAAAACCAGCCTAGGCTGTAAAACGATTGTAATACACTTCTAAATGCTTTAAAAATTATTGTAAAAAGCTGCAAAAACACCTGAAAAAAAGGCAGTAAATTGCTACACTCGGGTGTGAACAGAGCATTAGTCTTGAAGTGGTTTGATAAATGTACTCAACCCATTTGCACAATACTGTAGGTCAGTGGTCTCAAAGTACCGGCCCGCGGGCCATTTGCGGCCCGCGGACCAGTTATAAATGGCCCGCAGGCAGGGTGGAAGTGAGGGGAGCAAAAAAAAAAAAAAAAAAAAAAATTTTTTTTTTTTTTTTTTTTAGCTGGCGCCATCTGGTGGTGAGCCGTTGGTATTACAAGTTATTACCACCAGATGTGAGCTGGCGCCATCTGATGGTGGCCGTTGGTATTACAAGTTAAGCATTACAAGTTAAACAGCAATTCTAATGTCATTTTACACTATTTTCACTGCCATATTCTTCCCTCTAATTAGAACCCCCAAACATTATATATATTTTTTATCCTAACACCCTAGAGAATAAAATAGCGATCGTTGCAATACTTTCTGTCACGCCGTATTTGTGCAGCGGTCTTACAAGCGCACTTTTTTGGGAAAAAATTACACTTTTTTTAATTAAAAAATAACACAACAGTAAAGTTATCCCCATTTTTTTTAATATTATGAAAGATAATGTTACGCCGAGTAAATTCATACCCAACATGTCACGCTTCAAAATTGTGTCCGCTTGTGGAATGCCGACAAACTTTTTTACCCTTTAAAATCTTCATAGGCGACGTTTAAAAAATCTACAGGTTGCATGTTTTAAGTTACAGAGGAGCTATAATTATTGCTCTCACTCTACCAATCGTGGCGATACCTCACATGTGTGGTTTGAACACCGTTTACATATGCGGGCGCTGCTCACGTATGTGTTCGCTTCTGCGCGCAAGCTCGTCGGGACGGGGTGCGTTTTCTGGCTCCTAACTTTTTAAGCTGGCTCCTAGATTCCAAGCAAATTTGTCAAACCCTGACTTACACCAGTGCTGGTGGTAATAATGCGCTCGCTGACACCAGTGCTGGTGGTAATAATGTGTTCGCTGACACCAGTACTGTTGTTTTTGAAGTTTGAAAGTTTGCATGCGGCCCCCCATGGCATATGAAAACTTGTCTTGTGGCCCTCAGGTAATTTGAGTTTGAGACCCCTGCTGTAGGTGCATACCAGATTGGGTCAATTGGTGCAAAAATAAACTGAGGTTCAAGTCAAGTGATGAATTAATATTACTTGTCATAAGACTGTGATGTTCTGCACAAGTTAAATCATTTACAACACAGGCTATAAAATGTACTGTATATGGAAAACCTCTTGATAATTGTACAGCATGACTGCAATAAAATAACTGGACCTCGGTTCACACTATGAATGGCATATGAATTGCACAGGAACCGCCCCGCATTCCCATTCAATTCACAAGCGATTCAGCATGATGCTATTTGAGCCCATTCATTTTAAATGGGCTCAAATCGCACTGCATTGCACCAAAGTCATGCACCAATTTTGGAACCGGACTGCAACCGGATCGCATGATACTTTTCAGATTTCAGATTTGAATGCGATGTGGGAAGCGCTCACGGATTGCAGGGTTTCCCGCACTGTGTGAAGCTAAGCTTAGTTGATAACTTGGGACAATACAAAGTTCATAATTATTGTACGTGCCCATGCCATGGAGATTTATATATATACTGTATAGACAAGAAATATTTGAATGTAGATAAGAAAGATCATATACTGTGTATAGACAGCACACCAGGTTTTGTTTTACTATCCCTCTCTCGCAGCTCAGCCTCACTAACTTTACAATTGTGCATGGAAACAGCAAATGATCAATGCTAATATAATAGAAATAAAGATAACTTTGCATAATCTCTTTGCATAGATGGTGTGATTATCTAACAAAAAATAGAATCCTTTTAATGAAGTAGTGTATTGGGCACAAGGGATGTTAGACTTGTTGGATCCTGTTTAATCAATAATTAATCTGGCATGCTAAACACAGATTTCTCTTAACCACTTCACCCCCGGACCATTTTGTTGGTCAATGACCGGGCCACTTTTTGCGATTCGCTACTGCGTCGCTTTAACTGACAATTGCGCGGCCGTGCGACGCTGCTACCAAACAAAATTGGTGTCCTTTTTCCCCCCACAAATAGAGCTTTCTTTTGGTGGTATTTGTTAACCTCTGCGGTTTTTATTTTTTGCGCTATAAACAAAAATAGAGCGACAATTTTGAAAAAAAAAATATATTTTTTACTTTTTGCTATAATAAATATCCCCTAAAAATATATAAAAAAACAATTTTTCCCTTAGTTTAGGCCGATACGTATTCTTCTACATTTTTTACATAAAAAAAACGCAATAAGCGTTTGCGCAAAAGTTATAGCGTCTACAAAATAGGGGATAGTTTTATGGCATTTTTATTAATATTTATTTTTTTACTAGTAATAGCGGCGATCAGTGATTTTTATCGGTACTGCGACCTTATGGCGGACACTTTTGACACATTTTTGGGACCATTGGCATTTTTATAGCGATCAGTGCTATAAAAATGCATTGATGGTACTCGCCAGGGATGCCCTCTATCCCCACTGATTTTTATACTTACGTTAGAACCTCTATTGAATCGCCTTAGATCCAATCCCAACATTAAAGGCTTAGGCCCCGTACACACGACCAAGTTTCTCGGCAGAATTCAGCCAGAAACTCGGTCGGAGCTGGATTCTGGCGAGAAACTCGGTCGTGTGTACACTTTTCAGCGAGGAAGCCGACGAGGAACTCGTCGGGCCGAAAAGAGAACATGTTCTCTATTTTCTCGTTAGTCAATGGGAAAATTCGGCCCGCCGAGTTCCTCGGCGGCTTCCACACTGAACTCGACGAGGAACTCGATGTGTTTGGCACGTCGAGTTCCTCGGTCGTGTGTACGGGGCCATAAACATTGAAAACCACACCTATAAATTGGCTGCCTTTGCAGATGATGTCCTTATGTTTCTCACAGATCCTCTTACCTCTATTCCAAACTTGCTTGAAGATTTTATTACTTTTAGGACTCTATTAAACTTCCAAATCAATTTCTCAAAGTCTATTGCCCTCAACGTTTCCATGCCTACAACTATTTGTAATTTATGCCAATCAGACTTCCCCTTCACTTGGAGTTCCCATGCTATTAAATACTTAGGTGTTCTCCTCCCAATTTGTCTGACTGACTTGTATTCTCTAAATTATACACCCCTATTACAAAAAATGTAATCTGATTTGTTAAAATGGTCTTCGGGACTTTTCTTGTGGTTTGGTAGGGCTGCGATCATTAAAATGAATATTCTTCCGAGAATCCTATACATCTTACAAACTGTACCTATTGCAGTCCCCCAAGCCTTCTTTTCTTCATTCAAGAAAATGTGCACGGTTTTTGTCTGGAATAAACTCCGCCCGAGATTGAGTTATGATAGACTTACTACCCCAAAACCATCAGGTGGAATAGGTCTACCAGACATGTACAAATACTATCAAGCTTGCTGCCTGACCAGAATTATTGATTGGAATATTCACTATAAACACAAAGATTGGGTTAAATTAGAACATCTATTCTCACCAATACCACTCTCTCAAATCCCATGGATTAGACCTCCTGATGTTCCCTTGACATGTAAACGACACCCTTTGATCCATCCGACTATTCTTGCATTTCGACGAGCTTGCAATAAACATAAAATCTCCTCTCCAAATGGCCCAATGACCCCAATTAAACTGAATCCTTTTTTACACCAGGAATGCAGGACGATTTCTTGTCTATTGGATGGCCTCATACAAGTGTAAGAGCTGGTCAGTTCTTCTTGGGTGACGAATTAATATCCCAATCTGATTTGGCTGATAAATTGAGCGTGTAATCATTTCCATTTTGGACCTACGTACAACTAAGGAACTTTTTCCTGAAACCCAAACCCAGACCGAACTGGTCGAGAGAAAAAAACGATTTTGAAAAATGGTGTGACAATGATGGACCTGGATTAGGCATTTGGTCTCTTCCACATATTCTCTATTGTTCTCCAATCAGACACCTAAAATTAATTGGGCTAATCAACTTTGGGAAAGAGACCTTTCGCTTGATTTATCAGACTCAGAGTGGAAGAACATATACAAATCTATTCACAAGGGATCGATTCACGTTCAAACGCAGGAAAACACCTATAAGGTTCTTTCCAGATGGTATATGACCCCCCTTAAATTACATAGGATTAATAGTTCTGTATCTAAAACATGTTGGAGATGCAATAAAGAGACAGGTTCCTTTCTTCACATTTGGTGGTCCTGCAGTGACATCCAACCGTATTGGAAAAAGGTCCATGAATATATCTCCCAAATAACCTCTTTTACTCTGGACTTCACCCCTGCTCAATTTTTGTTACACTATTCTCCCTCGTTACCTAGAGGTTATTACCGATCCTTGGCTATGCATCTGATCAATGCTGCCAGGATGTGTATTCCAGCTAAATGGAAATCCACTCATCCCCTGTCAATAGTTGACTGGTTTAACCGCACCCTGAGAAACATGGAAATGGAGAAGTTGATTCATCAAGCGAAAGATAATCAAAAGAAGTTCACGGATACTTGGTCTGATTGGCTAAATTTAATTTTGACTGATGGCTACAAAAAGGTAATTTCTGGGAATTAATATCCTCTTTATTTGATTTTCTTGATACATTGGAAATATGGCAGATCCCTTCCTTTCATTCCTTTCCCATTTGTTTTCCCTCATTAATATTTAAAATATTGTTATTTATTTGTTTATTTCATTTTCCTAGATTAAAATACTGACTGGATTCATGAACATGTCATGGTTCTTTGCTGTTTGTTCTTTATTGACTCCTCTATTGTTTATTCGTAAATATTTGATTTATAATGATCTAACTTGCTTGCCTTATCCGACCTGTAGGAGCCGGTTCACACTGGGGCGACTTGGGATCCGACTTGAAGTCGCCTCAAGTCGTCCCAAGTCACGCTGTCGAGAAAAACAATGCAAGTGAATGGGAGTGGTGTTAATACACACGACTCGCGTCGCTCAGACTTCAAAAGAAGTTCCTGTACTACTTCAATCCGACTTGTAGGCGATTTGTACCCATTGATTTCAATGGAAGTCGCCTCTAAGTCTGATCCAAGTCTGATCACTGTCTTAACTGAAGCGACTTTCCAGGAAGATAACATACATTTCTCAGGCAAACCTCTCCCTCCCCCTCCCTCCCCCTCCCTCCCCTAGAGCTGATTGTTGTTTGATTGGCCACTGGAAAGTCTCCTGTCCTGGAGACGACTTCAAGTCGTGTTGTAAATCGCCCCCAGATCGCCCTGTGGTTCATGCTCAAGTCGTGTCGGAGTCGCCTCTGAAAGTCACGCTGGAAGTCGTGTTGCCCTAGTGTGAACCGACTCTTAGGCCCCATACACACGATAGAATCTATCCGCAGATAAATCCCATCGAATGGGTTTCAGCGGATAGATTCTATGGTGTGTACACTCCGGCGGATATTTATCCGCGGATATTTCCGAATTCCAGCAGATAAATATTTGTCGACATGCACAGAATATCTATCTGCTGGAATCGGATCCCACGGATGGATCCGCTCGTCTGTACAGACTCACCGGATCCATCCGTCCAAAGGGATTCCCCGCACGTGTCGTAATGATTTGACGCATGCATTGAATTCCTTATATGACAGCGTCGCGCCCGTCGCCGCGTCATAATCGCGGCGACGGCGCGACACGTCATCGCCAGAGGATTTCGGCGCGGATTTCAATGCGATGGTGTGTACACGCCATCGCATAGAGATCTGCTGAAATCCTCGAGAGGATTTATCCGCGGATACGGTCCGCTGGACCGTATCCGCGGATAAATCCTCTCGTGTGTATGGGGCCAAAGTCGAGTAGACGCTTTTATGTTGTCATAACTATCTAACATTGTATACTTCTGCTCCATCACACGGCTGCGTCCGTGATTCTATATCTTTTTCAATGTATTATTCATATTGTAATTGTTTGAATTTTCAATAAAAATCATTACAAAAAAAAATGCATTGATTACTGTAAAAATGTCACAGGCAGGGAAGGGGTGAACACTAGGGGGTGAGGAAGGGGTTAATTATGTTCCCTAGGTGTGTTCTTACTGAGGGGGGGTTGGACTGACTAGGGGAAATGACAGATCGCTGTTCATACATTGTATGAACATGCAATCAGTCATTTCTCCCCTTGACAGGACCGGGAGCTGTGTGTTTACACACACAGCTTCCGGGTTCTCGCTCTTTAACGTGCGATCGCGGGTGTCCGGTGGTGATAGCGCCCGCCGGGCACTCGCGCGTGCCCCTAGTGGCTGAAATGCGAAATCACGTAACATTACGTGATTTTGCGCAGCCGAGCCGTCCTGCCACCGTAAAACTGTGGTGGCTGCTCGGCAAGCGGTTTAGCTAGGTTTCAAATATTTGTGGGTGTGGAAATGCATGTAAATCTGAATTTGAAGTGTTTTGTGATTTCTGTTCGATAAGTACATATTTTTTGTTAAATACAGTAGCTGGTTATCCTGTCAAAAATTCAGAGCTATCCTGTGTACCGTGCACTCTGCAGTCTTATCTCAAGCAATCTAATCAGCCCTCTTGGTTCTTTTCTCGGACTACTGAACATTAGGGATGGGCCGAACACCCCCCAGTTCGGTTCGCACCAGAACATGCGAACATCTGAACATCAAGGGGATAGTAACGAAAGGTGAAGAACAGAAATTAGCAGCTTGCGCGAACAATTAATTTTTTTTTATAACTTCTTAGATCATAGCCCTGCCATCCCTACTGTCAGAACTAATGCCCCGTACACACCATCACTTTATGTGATGAAAAAAAATGACATTTTTAAAAACGTCACTTTAATTGACCGTGTGTGGGGGAAAACAATGTTTTATGTCTTCTAAAAAACTACCAAAAAAAATTGAAGCATGCTTCAATTTTATGTGTCGTTTTTCAAAACGTCAACTTTTACTTCACAGAAATTGACCGTGTGTAGCAAAAACGTCGTTTAAAACGACGTTTTTTCACCCGCGCATGCCCAGAAGCTACTTATGAAGCAAGCTTCAATGGAAAAACGTGGTGAACGTAACCTCGCTTTGCTAGAACATTGTGAGAAAAACGATGGTGTGTAGGCAACTTCGTCTTTGAAAATTGAAGTTTCAAAAACGTCATTTTTTACTTCACAGAAAATGTCGTTTTTTTTCATCACATAAAGTGACGGTGTGTACGGGGCATTAGAGATTATGGAAGACTGTCTAATTTCAAGGTCAACTACGGGAAATCAGAGGCGATGGGAATAGAAATTCTTCTTTAACCACTTGAGGACCTGCGCACAACTATATACGTCCTCTTTTTGAAGAGGGATATCTCGGTAACGGCAGCAGCTGCTGCCACAACCGTGATATCCATCTCTTCAGGCGCCGGTCCTGTAAACGATAATGGTGGTCTCAGCAGCGTATTCGCCGCAAGATCACCGTTATTGGCGGCCCGCTGCCCTCCGCCACCTACCGGAGCCGTCGGCAGCGGCGGATGCGATTGGGTCCTTCTCCCTCTGTGGCACGGATACAAGTGAGGGCAAGATGGCCCCCACCCGTCTCCATACCATAGCAGGGCGGAAGCGGCGTCAAAAAGTCACTTTCGCCGATACATCTTAAAGGGCCAATTTATTTTTGTAATTTTTTCAAATAACAACATTTTTATTTTATTTTCTATCGCATTTTTGCCTAAATATGAGATGTGAGGTCTTTTTGACCCCAGATATCATATTTAAGAGGACCTGTCATGCTTTTTTCTATTACAAGGGATATTTACATTCCTTGTAATAGGAATAAAAGTGATCCAAATTATTATTATTTTTTAAAAGGGTACAAATAAAAAAAAATCAAGTAAAATAAAGAGTCCCTGTCCCGATGAGCTAGCGCGCAAAAGCGAATGCATACGTGAGTAGCGCCCACATATGAAAACGGTGTTAAAACCACATAATGTTAGGTATCGCCGCGATCGTTAGAGCGAGAGCAATAATTCTAGCCCTAGACCTCCTCTGTAACTCAAAACATGCAACCTGTAGAATGTTTTAAACGTCGCCTATGGAGATTTTTAAGGGCAAAAGTTTGACGCCATTCCACGAGCGGGCACAATTTTAAAGCGTGACATGTTGGGTATCAATTTACTTGGCGTAAAAAAAAAATTGGGCTAACTTTACTGTTGTCTTATTTTTTAATTTAAAAAAAAAAATTTTTACAAAAAAAGTGCGCTTGTAAGACCGCTGCGCAAATAAGGTGTGACAAAAAGTATTGCAATGACCGCCATTTTATTCTCTAGGGTGTTAGAATTTTTTTTATAATGTTCGGGAGTTCTAAGTAATTTTCTAGCAAAAAACCTGTTTTATACTTGTAAACACAGAGCAAGTACGCTGGCTTATCTACTGAAACGCTGGCGTACTTTCTAATTTCCCGCGTTGTATCTTTAGTTTGAATCCTCAAACCAAGATACGACGGCATCTGGGTAAGATCTGACAGGCGTACGGCTTCGTACGCCTTCAGGTCGCAGATGCAATACTTCGGCATCCGCTGGGTGGAGTTTGCGTCGTTTTCCGAGTCGGGTATGCAAATGAGCTTTTTCCGACGATCCACGAACGTACGCACGGTCGTCGCATTCTCTTACGTCGTCTGTAGTCGGCTTTTTCCGGTGTATAGTTTAAAGCTGCTATTTTGTGGCGTATAGATAGACTTGCCATGTTAAAGTATGGCCGTCGTTTCCGCGTCAAAATTAAATTTTTTTTTTTTGCGTAAGTCGTCCGTGAATAGGGATGGATGTAAGTCACGTCTAAGTTAGAAAAATGACGTCGTTGCGACGCCATTTAGCGCAATGCACGGCGGGAAATTTAGGAACGACGCATGCGCATTTCATTCGGCGCGGGGGCGCGCTTCATTTAAATGAAACCCGCCCCCAACCCGCCCAATTTCAAATACGCCGCCAGAAAAACACTACGTCGCCGTAACTTACGGCGCAAATTCTTCCTGGATTCAAATTTACGCCAGGTAAGATACGGCGGCGTCTGATACGCTGCGCCTGTCCAACTGTATGTGAATCTGCCCCCATGTCTGCACGCTGTGGGGCATTGATGGGTGCCAGATTCTCACCGTCCATGGCAAACCTTTATATGGGTTGGTGGGAGGAACAAGTTTTGTTCTCTCCCAGCAACCCTTTTGCCAGGCAGATTGTATGGTATGGTCACTATATCGATGACCTCATGATGGTGTGGGATTGTGACATTATGGGATTGCATGAATTTTGGAAATTCCTGAATGTCAATCAGTTAAATCCACATTTTTCGATTGAGCATTATGTTTTCAGTATCAACTTTTTAGATATCACACTAAAGGGCGATCCTACTACGGGTGATGTTTCAACATGCACCTATAGAAAAACCATGCTCTGGTAACA
This sequence comes from Rana temporaria, assembly GCF_905171775.1. Taxonomy (NCBI): domain Eukaryota; kingdom Metazoa; phylum Chordata; class Amphibia; order Anura; family Ranidae; genus Rana; species Rana temporaria. The sequence continues at coordinate 152,029,847 of NC_053492.1, read as the reverse complement.
CTACACTTTTTGCAGCCAGTTGTCATCCATCCCACACCATCAATGCCATCCCTTATGAGGAGTTTATTCGAGCCAAACGCAATTGCTCAACAAGCTCAACCTTTGAGCTAGAATGTAAGGTCATTCATCAGCGCTTCTTGGACCGAGGTTATAATGAACCTGTTATATATCAAGGACTGGAAAGGGTTTTGAAAATGGATAGAGAGGAATTACTGTCAGATAAGCCTAAAACCAAGAGAGAGTATAAAAATAAGAGCAAACCTCATCGACCTTACAATTCTAGAAACAGAAAAACGGGTAAACCTATTACATTTGTAACCACATTTTCTCAAGAATATAATCAAATAGTCAGAATAATAAAAAAGAATCTGCCTATATTGTATACAGATAAAGATTTAAATGGGATTTTGCAAGCAGGTTGCCTTTTTTCTAGCCAACGTGCGCCCACACTGGGGACTGCACTCAGGGCCGTTTGAAGGAATTTGGGGGCCCCAAGCAAATTGGACATGGAGGCCCCCCAACCCTCCCCGCACGCAAAGCCTACAAGAACCACAGCATAGATACTAAGCGGTCACAAATATGTCATCTGCCTGCTCTTCTCTGGACCAATGTGAAAGGGGCTTAAGGCTTCATTCACATGTGCCTTAAGCCCCCTGGTAAAGCCAGGCCCTTGAGCCTGCTAGTCTGTCCGCTCAGAGCTGTACCAATGCCATGGCAAAAATTAAATAGCATGTCACATTAGGTGGGCGTTACCAACCAATGCAAGTCTAAGGGGGAGTGCCGCAACTGCCCCACAACCGAATGCAATGCATGTGATTGCAGCACACTAGTGCGGCATTTACGGGGTTAAATCAAGCAGTGAGAAAGTGACATAACACCTCGTCACCTGCCAAATGCACTATGAAGTATGATTCAAAGTGGATTGCTTTTCACGGGATACTGCACATGCGAATGAGCCCCTAGAGGGGAATTTCCCTTACTTTATGAGTTCCTTTCACTTCCTGTTGCATCCTTGTGACAGGAAGTAAATGGAAATGTTCCCAACAGTACACAGACTAAGGATGAGCTCTGGCGTGTTCGCATTGAACACGCACAGAGCCCGCTAGGAAGTGTGCACGGCGCTGCTCTAATAACAGCCAGGAAGACATTTCACGATCCCTGCAGCCGAGCATTGGGACAATGTCTCCCTGGCTGTGATAAGCGCAGCGCCGTGCACACTTCCTGGCGGGCTCTGCACGTGTTCTATGCGAACACGCCGGAGCTCATCCTTAACACAGACATATCCTGTCTATAGCCAATTGTACTTGCGCTCTGCACATGTGCCTATCAGCCCCATAACATAACCAGCACTGTGTCCTAATGTTCTGCCATAGAGACAGAGACCAGCGCTGTCAATTACAGGGGTAGGACCGAAACCCTGATTGTTCAGCCATTGGTGAAAAGTGGGAGAATTCTCCCATCCACTTGGAGGGAACTGGATCATATATATATTTTTACTGGTGTACTGATTAAAAAAAAAAAAAAAAATCAAAACAACAAGTATTTGCTGCATAAAAGTTCTAAATGGAACAACAAGGGGGGTGATAGATAGAGGAGGGAAGGAGATAGGGACAGTTCACTAAACAAAGTGTAAATGTGTAAATGCAGAGTGTAAAGTACAGTTCACTGAACAAAGTGTAAATGCCAGTGTAAAGTGTAAATGCAGAGCTCACTCATTGGATGGACGAGGCTGGAAGCTGGTGGCTCAGACATCATACACACAGCTTGGAATGTGTAGCAGTCAGGTCTCTGCAGTTCTTCATATCTCCCGCGCACATCTCCCCCTCTCTCTCCTGCACACAGCTGTACATCGTGATAGGTGAGACAGGAGGAGAAAGGAGGAGACAGGAGGAGGAGGAGCTGTGGTGTCTCATGTTCAATGCAGGGAGAGGGGGAGTGAACTCGCTGGGCTGTGTGAGAGGAATGTCAGAGACACTCACTCCACTCAGCTGCAGCCACTGGCCCGTAATGTGCAGACTGATTCTCCTGTCCTGCGGATGGGAGAATCAGTCTGTTCTCTCGATCTGTCAGTGACCGGACTTCCCCGACCCTGCAAAGTGGGGACAAACTTCCTCCGGGGACGTCTGGTCAGCCTAACGCTACAGGCTGCAGCACTTATAGCAAGTGGCTGCTGGGGGCCCCTGGCCAGCTCGGGGGCCCCCAGCAGTTGCTTGCTTTGCCTGTCCTGTTCCGACGGGCCTGACTGCACTTCACCTAGTCTATTCTCATCTAAACAATGCCATCTGGCTTTTCTATCCTGGAAGTTACCCCTGCAATGTAAAAACTTGTAGGTATATTTATTTAAATATCGTGCCTGGGGGTCGCCTTAATCTTTCTGTAAAGTTGTGCATCTGTGCAATGTGTAGAACAGTGCCACAGCAAAATGACATTTCTAAAGGAAAAAATGTAATTTAAAAACTTGCTCGTGGCTGTAATGTATTGCCGGATCCCAGCAATAAAGATGAAAAATCGAAGAAAAAAAATAGACCCCCCCTCCAGTCCATACCAGGCCCTTCTGGTCTGGTATGGATTTTAAGGGCAACGTCACACCAAAATGTAAAAAAAAAACAGCGTGGGTCCCCCCCAAAATCCATTCTAGACCCTTATCTGAGCTAGCAGCCTGGCAGGCCAGGAAATGGGGGGGGGGGTGGCGAGCAAGCGCCCCCGTCCTGAATCATACCAGGCCACTTGCCCTCAACATGGGGAGGGTGCTCTGGGGTCCCCCCCCAAAGCATCTCGATGGGGACAAGGGCCTCTTCCAGACAACCCTGGCCATTGGTTGTCAGGGTCTGTGGGTGGGGGGCTTATCGGAATCTGGAAGCCCCCTTTAACAGATCCCGACCCCAGATCCTGACTTCCCCTATGTGAATGGGTATCGGGTACAAGTAAAAACCAAACTAGGCAGGTTTTGACAATTCCTTTATTAAAAAAGAAAAAAAAGCGTCCTGCGGTGTACATCTATTGTCAACCACAAAAAAGGAAAAGTTCTGCCTCCATGGAAGGCCTCCTGGCAACTTCTCACCTCCCCCCCTTTCCTGTCCTGCCCTTTCCTGTCCTGTCAGGCTGTTTGCTCCAAAAAAGGGCCTGGTATGGATTTTGGGGGGACCCCACGCCATTTTTATAAAAAGAATATAAAAATTGGTGTGGAGTTCCCATTAAAATCTTTGCCAGACTGAAAGGGAGATGAGGAGATATAGTGTAAACCAGCAAAAGACAACTGGCCAGGGCTAAGGCCTTGTACACACGATAGGTTAACCAGAGGACAACGGTCTGATGGACCGTTTTCATTGGTCAAAACCGATCGTGTGTGGGCCCCATAGGTTATTTAACCATAGGTTAAAAAAAAAGCCAACTTGCTTTAAATTTAACCTATGGATTCCTAACCGATAGGTCAAAACCGATCGTTAGTAGCCACGACCATCGGTTAAAAATCCACGCATGCTCAGAATCAAGTCGACACATGCTTGGAAGCATTGAACATCGTTTTTTTCATCACGTCGTTGTGTTTTACGTCACCGCGTTCTGACACGATCGGTTATTTAACCTATGGTGTGTAGGTGTGACGGACCATCAGTCAGCTTCTTTTTTCGCTCTGAGCAATCCACTTTTATTGTTCAGTGAAAATTAACAGACTTCCAGATAAAAATCTGTCTAAATAAAAAGTCCTTTTCGTCCCCTTGCTTCCACTTTAACATTAACTATTTTTAATCCTTACACTGCTTGCATTAGATAGGAAGGTATATTACAGTTTCTTGTTTTAAACTTTTTTTTTTACATTTCTTCGGTTGTTTCCTGGTTTCTGGTGTAGGCCAAAATGATGTCATACATCCCAGGAGTCTTCATGGGCATTTTTGTTCTTGCATCTGGAGGAATGGTTTTCTCAGCTAAGCAAACACTCCTGCCTGCATGCCTGTGCTAAGGTTTTACCTTCGACGGAGACTTTTACCAGCAAGTACAAGGTACGTCTATGGGGGATAACCAAAATGGATAAGTAACCTCCCTAAGGGCCAATTTTGTCACCTCAGACAAAACTGCACCAAAGGCTCGAATTAAGTCGAGCAAAAATCTTAAAAGAAAATTCATTAAGAAACAGTATCCTGAGAGCCTGATTGATGAAGCTTACAACTTTTATCTACATGGAAATCCACCAAAATAGAAACAAAACCATGAATGACTGCTCAACCAGATTTGTGACCACCTTCCACCACAAGCACAAAAATATGGAAAGAATACTATCCAAACACTGGGACATTCTACAACAGGATCCTCACCTGAAATCTGTACTTCCAGCTTACCCCAGAGATACCTATCGGAGGGCTCTCAACCTGAAAAACAAAATCACCCTAGCAAACTAAAATTGATCACTAATCCACTCCCCATACCTATTCTTATATCTATAGTGGGTATGTATCAATGCCGCAAACCACTGTGCAAAACATGCCAATTTGTCAAGCATGGTCAAAAAACATTTAACACAAAAGGTAAAACCTATCCACTTAAAGAGTTTTACAACTGCTCCCATGACTTTGTGGTATATGGCCTCAGTTGCCCATGTGGCCTAATGTATGTAGGCCGAACCATACGACCCCTGAGACAAAGGTTTGTGGAAAACAGGAGATACATAGAGGGTGGTATAGACTCTCACAGTGTACCCAGACACTTTGCAAAGGCACACGAAAAATCTACCTCAGGGATCCAGGCGTGGGTCATCGAACAAATCGATAGATCCCTCCCAGCAGCTGAAAAATTACAAAAACTCTGTGCCAGAGAGACTTACTGGATCTATAGCTTAGATGTACTCTCGCCTGGAGGCATTATTGAAATCACCACCATCTTATAACCTCATCATCATGTTTATTAGAGCATATTTTTGATTTTTGATTTTTAAAACCCACTGAGACTGGATGGCATGTAGATGTATGAATAGAGATCCGTGATCAGCGTGGTGACTGGAGTGCATTCCACTGCCATCAACCAACAACCAGAGGGACCGGAAGTGATGCTATAATGTGACCAAGTACCGCCTCGACGTACGTTTCGTTATTATGTCTTCAGGAAGCGTACTTGGTCACTGTTGGTAGGCGCTTATGTAATGTGAATGCTCCGCGTGTGAATGCTCCCCCCTGTTTTCTATTACCTAACTCTTTTAATTTTTAAGAATATGTATAAAGGAATTTTTTGCAGTTGCTAAATACAATGTATTTTAAACGACACATTTCCAATGTGAGCCTGTATGTTCGCCTAATATCGGCACTGAGGTTGTTAAAGAATCTAACATCACAGCCCCCTCCCACGAGGCAGAGCATTCACATTACATAAGCGCCTACCAACAGTGACCAAGTACGCTTCCTGAAGACGTAATAACGAAACGTACGTCAAGGCGGTACTTGATCACATTACAGCATCACTTCCGGTCCCTTTGGTTGTTGGTCGACGGCGGTAGAATGCACGCCAGTCACCACGCTGATCACGGATCTCCATTCGTACATCTACATGCTATCCAGCCTCAGTGTCGGGCTAAGGCACTTTTGAATGTAAGCAGCCACTTGGCCCTTTTTTTGCTTTTAATTATTATTGTAATAAATGGGATTACACTATTTTGGATCCTTTTATCTTTTCCATACATTCTCTGCCTGTGATTTTCCTATTGGGGAGAGGTACAGACCCAGGGCACAGTCTCCATTATTGTAGCAAGCAAAATCTTGCTAAAGCGCAATTGACCTTTTGTAACATTAAGGTCAACACCATCTGGTAAGCAGATACCAATATGTAGATCACTTCGGATGACAGCATAGGCGGTGAAGGTGGCAGCAATTCATCAGTATTATTGGGAGAATTTTCTTTGTTTATCACAATGGACACTTTTTTCACACAGCACAAGTTGCTTGGATATAATCATACACGATTGTGGAAACGTTTTTTGATTATATGTTTATGTTCTAATTATTGGAGTAATAATTGTACACATGTTCACATGGTATCACATACTGTATATATCAGGGATATGCAATTAGCGGACCTCCAGCTGTTGCAGAACTACAATTCCCATGAGGCATAGCAAGACTCTGACAGCCACAAGCATGACATCCAGAGGCAGAGGCCTGATGGGACTTGTAGTTTTGAAACAGCTGGAGGTCCGCTAATTGCCTATCCCTGGTATATATGGTAGATATATGCTTTTCAGGATTTACCACTATTTAATATTAATGTATGTTTAATTGTATATAGAAACACAATTATAGACATTCACCTAGTTCTTTTGGTTGCAGCAATTGATGGGCACACTGGCAGCAATTGATGGGGCACACTGGCAGCAATTGATGGGGCACATTAGCGGCAATTGATGGGGCACAGTAGCGGCAATTGATAGGCACATTAGCAGCAATTGATGGGCACACTGGCTGCATTTGATGGTACAGTGGCGGCAATTTATGGGTACAGTGGCTGCGTTTGATGGCACAGTGGCTGCGTTCAATGGGGGCAGTAGCTGCATTTGATGGCAAAGTGGCTGCGTTTGATGGCACAGTGGCTGCGTTTGATGGGCACAGTGGTTGCAATTGATGTTTTTTTTTCAGTTTGTTTGCACCCCCCCCAAAAATTTTGAACACTAGCCGCCACTGGTTACTGGTCATATCAGTGGCAGTTAGTCATTTCCCCCCAGCATCAGTTAGTGTCAGATTTCCTTCTGCATCAACGCAGTCCCATTATAAGTCACTGATCACTGCCATTAGTAGTATAAAAAAAATATATAAATTCCAGTATACAGTATATACCATAGTTTGTAGGCGCTATAACTTTAACACAAACAAATCAATATACACTTATTGGGATTTTATTTTATCAAAGACATGTTGAAGATTACATTTTGGCCAAAAATTATGAAGAAATGTGTTTTTGTGATTGTTTATTAAATATGTTTTAAAGCAGAAAGGAAGAAAAATATTTTTTTTCCAACATTTTTGATATTTTTCATTTATATCGCAAAAAAAAAAATAATAAAAAAAACCCCAGTGGTGATCAAATGCCACTAAAAGAAAGCTCTATATGTGTGAAAAAATAATTACATTAATTTAATTTGGGTGCAGTGTTGCATGATCACACAATTACCAGTTAAAGTAGCACAGAGCTAAATAGCAAAAAAATTGCTTAAGCCCTGTACACACGGCAGGGAATGATTGGTTTTCCGGACGGGATTCCTGGCAAGCTTGCCGTGCATTCAAAAGAACCGCCGTTCTTTTGAATGGCAAGAACGCGGTAAAGTCATCGACTACAACGAGCCTGTGCTCGTCACATTCGATGCCGTCGCCGCCATCTTGCTACACCCTACACGTCCCTTGTATGCTACCGCGCATGCGTCAAAGTTTCTTCGCGCTTGCACAAGTTTTCCAGGAGACAGGTAAGTATACACACGAACAGCTTTCTTGGCAGGAAACACTCTACCGAGAATCCCGACAAGAAAATAGAGAGCAGGTTCTTTATTTTTCTCGTTGGGATTTCCGGCAATTTTCTCGCCGAGAAAGCATACACATGCACGGTTTTCTCGGCAAAAAGCTCTCCCAGCAGCTTTCTTGCCGATAAAATGATATCACATTATTGTGACTTTTATGTAATGTAGCGGAATGGTAAAGCTCAAAATAAATGTCCTTTTTTTTCTGTTGCAGAGATGTGCATTATACGCAGTTTTTTTCAGGATAGATAGGGCTTTAATTTGGTAGCAAATTTGGATACATATATTTTTAATTTCTTGGGTTTTACTAAGAATAAATAGTGAAAAAAAATAAAAAAATATTTACCCCTAAATATACCGTAATCAAGAAAGTCTACTGATTAAAATTATTTCACATTAGTGAGGGCTCAAGTGAACATATGCATTTTACTTTAGGAGAGCCCCTTTTGATGCTACAAGGCAAAGCATGCAGTGGAGAAATATAAACATTTTGAATAAATTGTTAGTGTAAGATCAAGATAAGATTAAGTCACTTTGATGAATGCACAAACTTGCATGACAGTTAATTTTGTTTACATATATGCAATCACTAAAGATATGAATGACCTCGTTTAATATATGTGAGCATTAGATGGACACAAATGTCGACCAGATATTTCAAGATTATTGTTGCAACTTAGGAATTATCCTGGGTAGGGAAAATTGTTATTTAACATCATGTGCATGGTCGATTTAGTCCAAACATATTACATTCGGGTGTTTTTGCATGCCAAGAAAGCACAGGTGCTGCATACATGTCCATGTAAAGGAATGGTTGAGCATTATTGTACACTGGTATATGCCTATACTCCGGTAAACACCATGGAATGGTTTAGATCAAAGCATATTCGTGTGTTAGAATGGCCTGGTCAAGGTCCAGACTTAAATTTCAATTTAAAGTGTAAGTAAACCCACCTATCATTTTCAACCAAGGAAGCTGCCATCTTGGCCTATATTTAATCTTCAACTGCCATGGTGCTACACATGTGATCAGTTATGACACCAGCCATTGGATGGTTTGACCGTTTGGTTGAGAGCACAACCAATGGGACAGTTAGCAATCCCGGCATGCCGGAAATGCAACTGCTTTTTGAAACTGTTAAATCGATGGGTTTACTTCCGCTTTAAGAATCTGTGGCAAGACCAGAAAATTGCTGTTCACAGGTGCTCTCCATACAATCTGACTGAGCTTGAGCTATTTTGCAAAGAGGAATGGGCAACAATGTCACTCTCTAGATGTGCAGAGCTGGTAGAGACATCCCCAAAAAAGACTTGCAGCTGTAATTGCAGGGAAAGGTTGTTCTACAAAGTATTGACTCAGGAGGGCTGAATAAAAATCTACACCACACTTTCACATATTTATTTGTAAAAAATGTTGAAAACCATTTATCATGTTCCTTCCACTTCACAATTATGTGCCACTGTGTGTTGGTCTATCACATAAAATCCCAATAAAATACATTTATGTTTTTGGTTGTAATATGACAAAATGTGGAAAATGCCAAGTGGTATGAATACTTTTTCAAGGTATTGTATAAATAGCATAATGTTTTGGGTGAAGTGCACAACTGTAATAGGTCTCAGTGCCAAGCAATCAGGCTTTCACACAGGCCATACATAGAAAAACGAAGAGGGGATTGCTGCACATAAAATGAATTGTAGAAAAAAATAAAATTCTTGTTCAGTGTTCAATATAAAAGTTTTGGGCTATGTGGATAGCGCCCTTCTTCAGAATAGAACACATCTAACAATAGGAAACTATACAAGTATATAAAGTATCTCACAAAAGTGTGTAACACATTTTTGTAAATATTTTATTATATCTTTTCATGTGACAACACTGAAAAAAATTACACTTTGCTACAATGTAAAGTAGTGAGTGTACAGCTTGTATAACAGTGTAAATTTGCGGTCTCCTCAAAATAACTCAACACACAACCATTAATATCTAAACCGCTGGCAACAAAAGTGAGTACACCCCTAAGTGAAAATGTCCAAATTGGGCCCAAAATGTCTATTTTGTGTGGCCACCATTATTTTTCAGCACTGCCTTAACCCTCTTGGGCATGGAGTTCACCAGAGCTTCACAGCTTGCCACTGGAGTTCTCTTCCACTCCTCCATGATGACATCGAGGAGCTGGTGAATGTTAGTGACCTTGCATTCCTCCACCTTCCATTTAAGGATGCCCCACAGATGCTCAATAGGGTTTAGGTCTGGAGAAATGCTTGGCCAGTCCATCACCTTTACCCTCAGCTTCTTTAGCAAGGCAGTGGTCATCTTGAAGGTGTTTTTGGGGTCCTTATCATTTTGGAATACTGCCCTGCAGCCCAGTCTCAAAAGACATGACACTCCCACCACCATGCTTGACTGTAGGCAAGACACACTTGTATTTGTAACATCCCTATAGAGATCTGCACTGAGGTGCCGGGTGTGGGCTGCTGCCCCCCTGGAATACCCCCAATATGAGGTCTAAGATATTATAATATGTATGGGAGGGGTGAATGTTGCTGCCCACTACTAAAGTGTAGATGGAGGGCTGAGATCAATCGTATTGTTCCTGTATGTTCAGAGAGTAAAGCCCTGTACACACAAACGGTTTGTCCGATGAAAACAGACCGATGGACTGTTTTCATCAGACAAACCGATCGTGTGTGGGCCCCATTGGTTTGTTTTCCATCGGTGAAAAAAAATAGAACATATTTAAAATTTTTCCTATGGATAAAAAACAGATAGAAAAATCAGATTGTCTGTATGGAACTGCATCGGTCAAAAATCCAGGCATGCTCAGAATCAAGTCGACGCATGCTCAGAAGCATTAAACTTCATTTTTTTCGGCTCGTCGTAGTGTTGTACGTCACCGCATTTGGACAGGATCGGATTTTTGACTGATGGTGTGTAGGCAAGACTGATGAAAGTCAGCTTCATCGGATATCCAACGAAAAAATCCATCAGATTAGATTCCATCAGATATCCGATGGTGTGTACGAGGCTTTAGAGTAAATAAATAATGTTGATCCCAAGAAATGGTATTATATTAAATGTCGGGTAGCCAGTGGGAGGGCGGACTCACATGGATTGTGAGCTCCCTTCACCTCTTCAGTTACGCCGTTAGGGGTGCTGATTAACCCTTCAGGCGGTGGATTACCCTGTTGCTAGATAGCAATAAGTAAATAAATCCCTTTTCCGTGGTGTGTATTCTCAATAATTTTCACTCTGTAAATGAGTAGGGTATTGAGGTTGTGACCCACCTCCTGGGGATAATAAGTAATAGTGTAAAGTGGTCCACTAATTAATGTAGTAAAGTTCTGTGACAGGATCATGTGCAGACAAACTAACTAAAGATCTAAGTCTCCTAGGTGGAGAGGAACATAGAACAAGGTCTGCAAGCCTGCGGTGCACAAGTTGATTAAACCATGTAATCTATAAAAGATATAATGAATGACCTCTCATAGTAATAAAAACAAAAACACAATAAAGGAAATTCTTAGGCTTTCCAGCCATGTGTAGGCTGTAACCAGTATGCTGAAATACTAGTGGTAATTATAGCCTAACCAAAGTGCAGCTGTGCTTGTAAGAAGTGTCCATAAATATTAAGGGCCAGATTCACAAAAGGGATACGATGGCGTATCTCCTGATATGCCATTGTATCCCTGTTTCTATCTATGCGACTGATTCATAGAATCAGTTACGCATAGATATCCCTAAGATCCGACAGGTGTAATAGTTTTACACTGTCGGATCTTAGGATGCAGTACCGCGGCCGCCACTGGGGGGAGTTTGCGTCGTAAACCAGCGTCGGGTATGCAAATTAGGAGTTACGGATTTTCGCTACGTCGCCGCTAGTCTAGTTTCCCGTCGCAAAGTTAGTCGTCGTTTTAGGTGCCCTAACTTTAGTCAGCAATCGTATTGCTGTCTAAAGTATGGCCGTCGTTCCCGTGTCAAAATTTTAAATTTAACGTCGTTTCGATCGTTCGAAAAAATGACGTCACGGCGCGCAAAGCACGGCGGGAGTTAGGAAACGGAGCATGCGCAGTAGGTCCGGCGCGGGAGCGTGCCTAATTTAAATGGCGCACGCCCATTTGAATTGGCCCGCCTTGCGCCGGAGGTCGCGGGGGTAGTTTTCATCGCAAGTGCTTTGTGAATCAGGCACTTGCGATGAAAACTTGCGGCGGTGTAACGTATCTACGATACGTTACGCCGCCGCGATTCTACGTGAATCTGGCCCTTAGCTCCTTGTGCTGATGCGTGAGTTAAATGACAATGGATTGATCAAGTAATAAATATAAAGTCACTAAATATATAAATTGTTCCAACAGATATAAAGAGGTGACTTGTGTGTGATCTTCACATGCTGAACATCAAACTGCTGGTAAAGTGACTTTCGTGCTCCCCCTGCAGGTCCCCACTCACCAGAGCTGTATCCCCCTGCAGGGGTAGTGATCAAAAGGTAGTGGGACGGTTGAGCCTTTCCTCTCTCAGTTGGATGGTTTCCTATTGCTTTACCAGTGCTGATCCACCGCTCAGACCCGGATGGGTATGCTCTTGATGCCGGCGTGTCACTTAAATAAATCACAAGTAGAAAGGGAATGCCCACATGATGTAGTATAGATAAAAAATTGGGAATTTATTGTGTAAAAAGTCCCAGAAAGGACTGGATACCATGCAAGGTATATATAAAAACAAAAAACAGGTAAATTCCTTCCGTTCCGCACTGGGGAAGTGCTGTCTGTATGCATTCCAGCGCCGCAATCCCCTGAACCAACTGGGACGTAGAACGTGTGTGGGAGCTGGTCACCTGACTTGTTTCGTCATGTGACTTTTTCAAAGGTGATGTGCACTTGTCTTTGTAATCCACACCTGGTTTCTGCCACACACGCTTGACACATCTGAACCAAATACGTTTATCTTGGTCTCATCAGACCACAGGACATGGTTCCAGTAATCCATGTCCTTAGTCTGCTTGTCTTTACCAAACTGTTTCCTGGCTTTCTTGTGCATCATCTTTAGAAGAGGCTGCCTTCTGGGCCGACAACCATGCAGACCAATTTGATGCAGTGTGCGGCATATGGTCTGAGCACTGACAGGCTTACCTCCCACCCCTTCAACCTCTGTAGTAATGCTGGCAGCACTCATACTGTAAGTCCAGTTTGATCATAGTGATCCATCAGTGCCCAAGCCAGCCCCACAGCCAGCGTGGTAATGTTGCAATCATATAATTTATAAATTATGTACTGTTTTCAAATACTTCTTTGAATAAATTGCCAGCAAGCTTATTTGAGAGCAAATGTGGTTAATTGTAGCCACCATTCCCCATTTCTTAGTTCAGCTTCTGAGCGCTGTCAGCCCTATTTCTCTTCTATAATTTTTATGTACTTCTTTCATCTGAAGTGTAGCACCCTCTACCATAGGTAGGTGCTAGAGGTGTAGTGTTTGTAGGTTCAGTGCAGGTAAATTTTAGGCAGGCCTATGCTGAGAACTAGGCCTGTTTGTGTTTGATCTGGGGGCAGGGAGTGGTTTGTGTAGCAGTGGGTGTCACTGAAATGTACTTCAGCTTTTTGGCGCCTATCCTGCTTTCAGTGAGAATGTTCTGGAAGAGGGGCAGGGCTGATAGTTGGAATGGCATGGAGTACATGTAAGGAGCCCTGACCAATCCCCAACTAGGATTGGCAGGGGGCAGGCCTCCTACATATGCTCACGGTCAGCCTGCTAGGGGAGGATTTGTCAGCTGGGTGAAGTGAAGGATGGAGTGCTAGACTGCGTGCAGGAGAAACACCCCCATCTGGGGAGGGGTGTGGATCCGGCAGGGGGAGCTTGGGAACTGGGAGGGAGCCTCTCCTTAAACAATCATGGAGAGGTGTCCTGAAACAGGAGCTGGAGAAGCAGTTGGTCTGCATGGTCCGGGTAAATCCTTCAGAAAGGACTCGGGGCAGGAGTCGGTGAGTGAAGCACAGTGGAGATCTGGAAGAGGCATGCCAGGGGAGCTGGGTGCAGAGCCAGAGGAGAGACTGTGGGGTTTCGTGCCAAATCGCTGCAGCCTGAGGGCACAGGATTTGCAAGTCGGGCTTGCTGGGATCAGTAGTCCATCAAATATTCTTTCTAAATAAATGTTCAGGGCCATCAAGAAGGGGTACTGCAGGCCCCTTGCCTATTAAGGATCATCAAGTAAAACTACTCCTAGGACTTATTCAGTGAGTGAGGCCTAGTCAACTTAAAATGATGGGACAGGATGTCTAATGCTGTGACAGGAAATTGGTGCGCAGGAGGAGAGGTGTCCTGGAGGTAGAAGTCTGCATGTAGTGAAGAAGTGAAGTAGAAGTCCGATGAGACCAAAATTAAACTTTTTGGCCTAAAAGCAAAATGCTATGTGTGGCAGAAAACTAACACTGCACATTACCCTGAACACACCACCCTTACCATGAAAGATGGTGGTGGCAGCATCATATGGAGGGGATGCTTTTCTTCAGCATGAACAGGGAAGCTGATCAGAGTGATGGAAAAATGGATGGAGCCAAACACAGGGCAATCTTAGAAGAAAACCTGTTACAGTCTGCAAAAGACTTGAGACTGGGGCTGAGTCTCACCTTTCAGCAGGACAACGACCCTAAACATACACCCGGAGCTAAAATGAAATGGTTTAGATCAAAGCATATTCATGTGTTAGAATGGCCCAGTCAAAGTCCAGACCTAAATCAAATTGAAAATCTGTGGCAAGACTTGAAAATTGCTGTTCACAGACGCTCTCCATCCAATCTGACAGAGCTTGAGCTATGTTGCATAGAAAAGTGGGGCAAAAAATTCACTCCCAGCTGTAATTGCAGTGAAAGGTGGTTCTACAAAGTATTGACTCAGGGGGGCTGAATACAAATGCACGCCACACTTTTCACATATATTTATTTGTAAAAAAAAAAAAAGAAAACCATATATGTGCCACTTTATGTTGGTCTAGCACAAAAAATCCCCAAAGAATACATTTATGTTTTTGGTTGTAACATGAAAAAATTGGGAACATTTCAAGGAGCATGAATACTTTTTTAAGGCACTGTAGGTGCCTCACTAAATGGTATTAATCAAATTAAATGCAAATGGAGTGTTGTTTGATAGTTCTAACTATGAGGTTAAACTCTGTTGTAATGTGCTTATGCAAATAATTTTGTGAAACAGACATGCTACCTGACGTAGAGATCACTACTATCTCTGCTATAAAATTATTACAGAATAAACTTTGCAACTTTGGCTACTTTTTTCTGCCACTAATTACTGTATCACAGATCTGATGGCCAGTGTAATTTCAACCTACTTCGTCTGTGCCCAGGTGGCCCTTGGCTTGCCCTAGCTCTCACTCTGCTTCTCCTACTATCATCATACTTCTTGTCAGCACATGAACTGACTGACTCTTTGTGCTGCGTTTTCCTTATGTACAGTCACTGATGTTTACAATGCTTGCATTTATAAAATACATGTACTGCAATTTATAAATGATTACTTTAATGTGTGTCTCTTTTATCTGTCCAGATTTCAGCTTTAATGTGGAGTTCCACCCAAAAATTTTACTTCTGCTTTTCGGAACCCTCTACCCCTTCGGTGTCACATTTGGCACCTTTCAGGGGGAGAGGGGATCAGATACCTGTGTATTACAGGTATTTTGCTCCCACTTCCGGGCATAGATACCTGAGCCACCTGCGGGTATCTACGCCACTTCCGGCGCCTTCTCCGTCCTGTCCCCCACTGTCTTCTGGAAGACACACAGGTCCCAGAAGACAGGAGGTGCCAGTGGGTTAGCGCAGCGCAAGTTGCACATGCACAGTAGGGAACCAGGAAGTGAAGCCGCAAGGCTTCACTTCTTGATTCCCTTACCGAAGATGGCAGCGGCAGCACCTGAGAGCCAAACAATAGATCGGCTTTGGGTGCCGACATCGCGGGCTCCATAGACAGGTAAGTGTCCTTATTTTAAAAGTCTGCAGTATTTGTAGCTGCTGACTTAAAAAAAAAAAAAAAAATGCGGACCTCCGCTTTAAATTCAGATACAGTATACAGAAACAACACATGAATTACCGGCCAAAAGCTCTCATCACAGTTTTTCCAACTCGTGTGTACGGGGCAGATCTCTTTTTTTCTCATCAGGAAAAAATCCTAGCGGGAAAACCGTTTGTCTATATGCTTTTCCAACGCTGAAACAATTCGACGCATGCTCGGAAGCATAGAACTTAATTTTGTCGGCTTGTCGTAGTCTTTTACGTCACCGCGTGCCAGTCAAAAGTTCACCGGACTTTTGTGTGACTGTGTGTATGCAAGGCAGGCTTGACAGGAATTCTGTTGGGAAAACCATCGTTTTTTTTTTCCAACGGGAAACCGCTCGTGTGTACGGGGCAATCCTGCTCTCTTTTTTTTTTCTGGCAGTTTTCCCATCGTAAAAACTCAGAGCATACACAAGGTCGGAATTCCCGGCCAAAAGCTCTCATTGTGTTTTTTTCAACAGGAAAACCGGTCGTGTGTATGGGGCATTACAGTATTATGCCGCGTACACACGACCGTCCATTCATTTCATGGAAAAAAACTACAGTTTTCTCGACGTGATTCCTCTCAAGCCTGCCTTGCATACACACGATCACTTTAAAAAAAATGCTTGAGCAAACACGTACAACGGCACTATGAAGGGGAAGTTCCATTCGAATGGTGCCACCCTTTGGGCTGATTATGCTAATTTCCCATCTCTAACTTGCTTCTGAGCATGTGTGGGTTTTTTTCCCGTCGTTAAAGCGTACACATGACCGTTTTTCACGACGAGAAAAAGACAACGTGAAAAACGTCGAAAAAAAATAGAGCAGGTAAAAAAAAAAAATTTTCGTTGAGAAAAATGCTCTGGAGCCTACACATGACCGTTTTTAACGACCAATTTAAAAAATTGAATTTTTCTCATCATGAAAAACAGTCGTGTGTGCGCGGCATTACACTTTACATCTACACTGAATAGATGATTGTAGTAAACAAAGATAAGGCAGTTAATCATGGCCCAGTTGGTTTATTAGGCAATGGAGATGTCGCAAACCTAACATTTTCCGTTCCCGAACGGCGAACGCGAACTTCCACAAATGTTCGCGAACGGGCGAACCGCCATAGACTTCAATAGGCAGGCGAATTTTAAAAGCCACAGGGACTTTCTGGCCACAATAGTGATGGAAAAGTTGTTTCAAGGGGACTAACACCTGGACTGTGGCATGCCGGAGAGGGATCCATGGCAAAACTCCCATGGAAAATTAAGTAGTTGACGCATAAATCACCTAACATTCCTAAATTGTTTGGAATAACGTGCTTTAAAACATCAGGTATGATGTTGTATCGATTAGGTAGTGTAAGGGTTACACCCGCTTCAGTGACAGACCAAACTCTGACAGACCAAACTGTCAAAGCCTATGGTCATGCTGAGGTAGTTCAGTGACAGTTAAGTGACCCAGAAAACAATGATTCTGCAGTGTGGGCCCATTGTTGTCCTAGTAGGCTTTACTGACTAACTTCGGAGTCAACCCGTTGGGGGTTCCCTCCTGTGTCAGTCTCCCACCGAAAGGGGAGAGATGTAACAGAATGACCCGGGACAAACAGAGACTTTGGAAGGATGAGGGGTACTCCTGTGCCAGCGTCATTAATAACTCTTACTGTATGTCTAGGGTCACCTTATGTCCGATAGGGCCATAGGGTGACTGAGAAATTATATCCTAAATTACAGGACAGGGGACATTACTGATAGCTCATATTGCAGGAGATATTGCAAAGTGTTGGTTTATTCTATGACTCATCTCTCTGTGTAGACTGTTGACATGCTAATTGAGTCTGGTCCAGGATCTCTCATTATGTATGCTAAATACTGTTGTGTGTGTGGAATGGAACTTGTCAAGCTGTATGCGGAGACAGAACGTCTGTCTAAAGATGTGGATTGAGGGGTATTCATTGTGTGATGGTGTTTTGTTTGAATTCTGTTAATGAAGGAATGTGACTTCTCAGGTGGAGTGATTAGGACATGATAATTATAGACCGGCGCCGACATGTCTAGAATGTTTAGCAATTAGCCATCTGAAGGTGTATTGAAGCCCCCCCCCCCCAGTGTGTGGGTGGAGAGTTTGATTGTTCCTGTGATCACTGAAGCATGCCTTGAAAACTGTATATAAACTTGAGAGCTAGCCATTAAAGTTGTCTTGCATTTGAAACCGGAACACAGAGCAAGTCTCGTTATTCTGGGAAATGGGATGTCTGATGTCTGTTGGACGGTTGGAGTGTCAGATGAGCTGTCGTGGGTTGATGGAAGGTTGTAAACGGTGGTGACCGTTACAGTCACTGATTGCAGTGGTCATTTATTTACTGATCACTGCATTTAGTGTAATTTGTGACTGTAAAAAAGTGTCAGGGCAGTTAGCCCTAGGCCCCTTTAGGTCCACGGTACCCCCCTAACCCCCCCAATAAAGGTTTAACCCCTTGATTGCCCCCAGGGAACCCTTTCACCCCCTATCGCCAGTGTCACTAAGCAATCGTTTTTCTGATCACTGTATAAGTGTCACTGGTGCCGCTAGGTAGCCAGTTATTTTTTTAGGTTTTTATAGCGTCAGGTACCCCCATATACAACCTAATAAAGGTTTTAACCCCCTGATTGCCCCTAGAGTTAACTTTCACCAGTGATCACTGTATAAGTGTCACTGGTGACGCTAGTTAGCCAGTTAGTTATTTCGTTTTTTAGGTTCCCCGTCAGGTTTTTATATAGCGTCAGGTACCCCCATATATTATATAATAAAGGTTTTAACCCCCTGATTGCCCCTAGTTAAACCTTTCACCAGTGATCACCGTATAAGTGTTACGGGTGACGCTGGTTAGTTACTTTGCTGTTTATAGCATCAGGGAACCCGCCGTATATAACCCAATAAAGGTTTAACCCCCTGATCGCCCGGCGGGTGATATCAATTAGGTTAAGTGTCAGAAATGGTCTGCGTCGCCCCAGGCAGAGTTAGGTTAGTGGAAGTAGCGCTAACACCCACGCGCGAAGCATACACCTCCCTTAGTGGTATATTATCTGAACAGATCAGTATCTGATCTGATCAGATCTATACTAGCATCCCCAATCGTTTAAGGTACCCAAAAATGCATTGTTAGCGGGATCAGTCCAGATACCTGCTAGCACCTGCGTTTTGCCCCTCCGCCCAGCCCAGCCCACCCAAGTGCAGTATCGATCAATCACTGTCACTCACTAAACACATAACTGCAGTGTTCGCAGAGTCAGGCCTGATCCCTGTTATCGCTAACAGTTTTTTTGGTAGCGTTTGAAACAGTCGCTGACAGTCAGGTGCTTTTTTACCTGTGAATCTTACTAGTTGTACCACTTAATTTAGAGCCCAAAATGGCAAATCGAAGGTACACTAGTAAAGAGGCCCACGAGATTCTGAGCATGACAGATAGTGAAGAGGAGGTCACACATCTGTCAGATTCAAGCTCAGAATACAACCCCGTAGAAGACAGCGGCTCCATGTCAGATAGCTCTGACGATGAAGGTGAGGTCCCTGCTAAGGTCAGGCGTACCCGATTCCAATCTTCTGCTGTTGATGAGGTGCAAAAACCCGCAGGTCCCTCGTATGTAGAAGAGAGGCAGTATTAGCGCCGCTATTCCTTCTGGTAAATTGGCAAGCACCAGCGGGCCTAGTACACCCTGGACATTCATCCAGCACTGCAGTAACACTTGGTGACTTTTTTGCGGAAGGATGCCCCCATGCTTTGTCATATATAAATGGTGCATGTATGCCCATCATTAGAAGTGGGTGGATTGAGGGAGAGATATTTTAATGGTGGGCATACCCACCGATCAATCTTTTTTTTTGTTCAGCCAACAGGCTGCATGAAAAAAAAAAGATTACAATATATGTCCAACAACCAGCAAAGGACCAGCAACGTACTAGTATGTTGCTGGACTTTGTATGGTTATACCAGAATGATGCCTGCGGGTTTAGGTTAGGTTTTATTTTTTACTATGTTTTTCTTTTTGTGTTTGCTTTGCAGGTATGGTATGGTTAAAGGGGTTGTAAAGGAAAACATTTTTCCCCTAAATAGCTTCCTTTACCTTAGTGCAGTCCTCCTTCACTTACCTCATCCTTCGATTTTGCTTTTAAATGTCCTTATTTCTTCGGAGAAATACTCACTTCCTGTTCTTCTGTCTGTAACTACACACCGTAATGCAAGGCTTTCTTCCTGGTGTGAAGAAAGCCTCTTGAGGGGGAGGGGGCGAGCAGGAGTGTCAGGACGCCCACTAACACACAGCTCCTTTATCTATCTGCAAAGTAGAGAGTGTCCTGACTTGCCTGCTCGCCCCCTCCCCCCTCAAGAGACTTTCTCCACACCAGGGAGAAAGCCTTGCATTACGGTGTGTAGTTACAGACAGAAGGACAGGAAGTGAGCATTTCTCAGAAGAAATAAGGACATTTAAAAGCAAAATCAAAGGATGAGGTAAGTGAAGGAGGACTGCACTAAGGTAAAGGAAGCTATTTAGGGGGAAAAAAATCCTTTACAACCCCTTTAAGTGTTACTGTTATACTGTAATGTTACTTTGTTTTAATGTTAACCATCATTTGCTTAGCAGGTATGCCATTCAGTTTTAGCGCAGATTTATTTATCTTGACAGCAACAGCGTTTGCTACCACGATACATAAAGCCGTGACTCCAACACTATAGGAGGTGATTTCACCACCACAGTTAAAAAAAAAAGAGCATATATGCCGAAGCATGAGGGCAGCAGGGGCAGAGGAGCGATTTTGCTCCTAATGCCGCAAACATGCGGTCAAAATTCCGACGGACGCTTGCCCGTGAAAAAGTCCGACCGTGTGTACGCGGCATAACTTTTTATGCCGCGTACATACGGTCGAAATTCCGATGGAGGCTTGCCCGTAAAAAAAAAAAATCTATTTTTTTCGTTCAGCCAACATGCTGCATGGAAAAAGAAGATTACAATATAAGTCCAACAACCAGCAAAGGACCAGCAACGTACTGGTATGTTGCTGGATTTTGTATGGTTATACCAGAATGATGCCTGTGGGTTTAGGTATCATCTTGGTATCATTCTTTTCAGCCAGCGGTCGGCTTTCATGTAAAAGCAATCCTAGTGGCTAATTAGCCTCTAGACTGCTTTTACAAGCAGTGGGAGTGAATGCCCCCCCCCCCCGGATATAAACAGCGCCATTGGGAAAGCATTTTATCACACCGATCTTGGTGTGGTCAGATGCTTTGAGGGCAGAGGAAAGACCCCAATTTTTTTCAAAAAAAGAGTACCTGTCACTACCTATTGCTATCATAGGGGATATTTACATTCCCTGAGAGAACAATAAAAATGATTTAAAAAAATGGAAGAAACAGTTAGAAAAAAAAAAAAAAAGAAGCTAAATAAATAATAAAAAAAAGAAAAAGGGACCCCAGTCCCCCCTGCTCTTGCGCAAAGGCGAACGCAAGCGTCGGTGTGGCATCATATGTAAACAGCAATTGCACCGTCAGATTGAGGGCAGTAATTAAAAAAAAAATTGTTTGAAAAATCGCTGCGCAAATACTGTGTGAAAAAAAAAATGCAACACCCACCATTTTAATCTGTAGGGCCTTTGCTTTAAAACATATATATATTGTTTGGGGGTTCAATGTAATTTTCTTGCAAAAACTTTTTATTTTCATGTAAACAAAAAGTTTTAGAAAGGGCTTTGTCTTTAAAGCGGGGGTTCACCCAAAAACATTTTTTTTAACATTACATCTAGCAGAGCCAGCATACTAAGGACATTTACTTTCGGCAGGTCATTTTTTTTTCTCCGTACATACCATTATATTCTGATTTTGTCCAGGACTTCCGGGTTCCGATGACTGCGGGACTGGGCATTCCTATCCTTCGGTTCGATAAGTGACGGCTTGTGAAACAGGTCCCCTGTTGCGCAACGCGCGTCACCAGATTTCCGGAAATAGCCGAGCTGCGAGTCTATACGGTGCCTGCGCAGTCAGCTCTACACGGCGGGCGCAGGCGCCGTATAGTGTCGATTCGCAGCTCGGCTATTTCCAGAAATCTGGTGACGCGCGTTGTGCGACAGGGGACCTATTTCACAAGCCGTCAATCATCGAACCGAAGGATAGGAATGCCCAGTCCCACAGTCATCGGAACCCTGAGGCAGGGATAGGAATGCCCAGTCCCGGAGTCATCAGAACGCGGAAGCCCTGGACAAAATCAGAATATCAAGGTATGTACGGAGAAAAAAAAATTACCTGCCGAAAGTAAATGTCCTTAGTATGCTGGCTCTAATGTTAAAAATTAGTTTTTAGGGTGAACCCCCACTTTAAGTGGTTAGAAGAGTGGATGATGTGCGACACAAGCTTCTAAACGTTGTGCATAAAATGCCAGGACAGTTCAAAACCCCCCCCAAATGACCCCATTTTGGAAAGTAGACACCCCAAGCTATTTGCTGAGAGGCATGTAGAGTCCATGGAATATTTTATATTTTGACACAAGTTGCGGGAAAAAGACAACTGTTTTTTTTTTTTGCACAAAGTTGTCACTAAATGATATATTGCTCAAACATGCCATGGGCATATGTGGAATTACACCCCAAAATACATTATGTTGCTTCTCTTGAGTACGGGGATACCACATGTGTGAGACTTTTTGGGAGCCTAGCCGTGTACGGGGCCCCAAAATCCAAGAACCGCCTTCAGGCTTTCTAAGGGTGTACATTTTTGATTTCACTCCTCACTGCCTATCACAGTTTCAGAGGCCATGGAATGCCCAGATGGCACAGAACCCCCCCCCCCTCCCCCCCCCAAATGACCCAATTTTGGAAAGTAGACAACCCAAGCTATTTGCTGAGAGGTATGGTAAGTATTTTGCAGATCTCACTTTTTGTCACAAAGTTTTGAAAAAAAAAAGAAAAAAAAATATTTTCTTTCTTCATTTTCAAAAACAAATGTGAGCTGTAAAATACTCACCATGCTTCTCAGCAAATAGCTTGGGTGTCTACTTTCCAAAATGGGGTCATTGGGGTGGGTTTGTGCCATCTGGGCATTTAATGGCCTTCGAAACTGTGATAGGTAGTGAGGAGTGAAATAAAAAATGTGCGCCCTTAGAAATCCTGAAGGCGGTGCTTGGTTTTTGGGGCTCCGTACGCGTCTAGGCTCCCAAAAAGTCCCACACATAGGGTATCCCCATACTCAGGAGAAGCAGCAAAATGTATTTTGGGGTGCAATTCCACATATAACCATGGCATGTGTGAGCAATATATCATTTAGTGACAACTTTTTGTAAAAAAATAAAAATAAAAAAAAAATAATATATATATATATATATATATATATATATATATATATATATTTTTTTTTTTTGTTGTCATTATTCAATCATTTGGGACAAAAAAAAAATATTCAATGGGCTCAAAAATCCCTCTCAGCAATTTTCTTGGGGTGTCTACTTTCCAAGATTGGGTCATTTGGGGGGGTTTTGTACTGCCTTGCCATTTTAGCACCTCAAGAAATGAGTTAGGCAGCCATAAATTAAAAGCTGTGTAAATTGTACAGAAAATGTACCCTAGTTTGTAGACGCTATAACTTTTGCGCAAACCAATAAATATACGCTTATTGTCATTTTTTTACTAAAGACATGTGGCTAAATACATTTTGGCCTAAATGTATGACTAAAAAATGAGTTTATTCGATTTTTCTTATAACAACAAGTAGAAAATATATATATATTTTTTAAATTTTCCGTTTATATCGCAAAAAAATTAAAATGCAGAGGCAATCAAATACCATCAAAATGCTCTATTTGTGGGGAAAAAAGGACGCAAATTTTGTTTGGGTACAACATTGCATGACCACGCAATCGCCAGTTAAAGCAGCAATTGTAAAAAGAGTCCTTAGGCTGACAAATGGGCTTAAGTGGTTAATAACTGTATTTAGCATGTGAACACTTCTTTTGCTGTGGCTGCTGTTTGTGTAAGCATATGATTTGTACACCCATTGTGGTTCGATGCAACACAAGCTGCAGTGTGATTACATCCATCCACTACCTATTTTAACAATTTTGAGTGTTGTTGATAGGCAGTCAGGAAGCAGAAAAAAAACATGGCCCAACTGCCTATTTTCATTGCCTGTGTGAAAGAGCCTAAACAGAGTCCATAGTCCTGGCTAAGAACCAACTGGTGTAAATCTAAGCTTAAGCCCCATACACACCATTAGATTATCTGCAGATTTTTGTCTTCAGATTTACCAAAACCATGTAGTACAAGGGCCTGCCTGATTGCATACAAATTGAAACTCTTAAGGTTTGACCTCATATTATATGGTTTTGGTAAATCTGAAGACAAAAATCTGCAGAAAATCTGATGGTGTGTATGGGGCTTTACACAGGGCTTTCTCACTCCAGGTGGTTAATTAGGGCAGCAGGGGAGCTGAGGAAAGGTGAATATATGCAGCTGGGAAGGAGAATTTGACAGTGAACCTGTTACTTTGCCCTGTATTGGTAAAGTACATGTTATCTTTCAACTATCCATGAACAATTTAGCTGCCCTGGGCAGTGATCTCAGGTATATGAGAGGACTTTGAATCTGTGGTATTGCTGCAGATTGGTACAGCAGTTAATCAGGCAGGTTAAGAGACGTTTCTCAGAAGTGCAAGCAATGCTTATTTCCATTCCGTGGAGCAAAAACCATTTAGGCACTATTATGCTATTTGCCCTTCTGATTCAGGGGTCTTTAGCATCCAGAGCAGTCGTCAGACATTCGCTCAGACCAGTATTTAAAAGGTGACTTTGCTATTTGCTGTGTTTTTTTTTTTGGCACTACATGTATCAGGCATCAGTAAGTACACAGGTATTGTGGGTTGTAGAATGTAAATATACTGTATATATATATACCCTTTACATGTTCAATGAAAGGTGTATTGCACCCCCATTTCATTGACGCGGGTGCTGTTATATAGAATCTGTCCACAGTTCCCGCATACAAAATAATACAAAGTAGCTGCAGAACTTGTCATTTATATTAATCCATCAGGAATAGGGGATGAGCCGAACACCCCCCCGTTCGGTTCGTACCAGAACCTTCGAACGGACCGAACGTTCGCACGAACATTTAGAACCCCATTGACGTCTATGGGACTCGAACGTTCGAATTCAAAAGTGCTCATTTTAAAGCCTAATATGCAAGTTATTGTTGTAAAACGTCTTTGAGAACCCGGGTCTTGCCCCAGGGAACGTTTTAAAAATGGTAGTTTTTTCAGGAGCAGTGATTTTAATGATGCTTAACCACTTAAGGACCGCCTAACGACGATATACGTCGGCAGAATGGCACTGCTGGGCACAATCACATACCTGTACGTGATTGTATAAAGCCCAGCGGTGGGTCGCGCGCCAGCGACCCGGTCCGAAGCTCCGTTGCCGCGGACTCGATCGCCGCTACAGTCCGGCGATCAGTCCCCGGAGCTGAAGAACGGCTTCCCCGTTCTTCACTGTGGCGCTGTCATCGATTGTGTGTTCCCTAATATAGGGATGCACAATCAATGACGTCAGACCTACAGCCACACCCCCCTACAGTTGTAAACACACTTCAGGAAACACAACTCCCAAACTGCAACTGTCATTTTCACAATAAACAATGCATTTTAAATGCAGTTTTTGCTGTGAAAATGACAATGGTCCCAAAAATGTGTCAAAATTGTCCGAAGTGTCCGCCATATTGTCGCAGTCACGAAAAAAAATCGCTGATCTCCGCCATTGGTAGTAAAAAAAAAAAAAAAAATAATAAAAATGCAATAAAACGATCCCCTATTTTGTAAACGCTATAAATTTTGCGCAAACCAATCGATAAACGCTTATTGCAATTTTTTCTACCAAAAATAGGTAGAAGAATACGTATCGGCCTAAACTGAGGGAATTTTTTTTTTTATATATGTTTTTGGGGGATTTTTATTATAGCAAAAAATATAGCATTTTTTTCAAAATTGTCGCTCTATTTTTGTTTATAGCGCAAAAAATAAAAACCGCGGAGGTGATCAAATACCACCAAAAGAAAGCTCTATTTGTGGGAAAAAAAGAACGCCAATTTTGTTTGGGAGCCACATCGCACGACCGCGCAATTGTCAGTTAAAGCGACACAGTGCCGAATCGCAAAAAGGGGCCTGGTCTTTTACCTGCATTTTGGTCCGGGTCTTAAGTGGTTAAATAAAAAAAAATGAAAAATTCCTTTAAATATTGTACCTGCTGGGTGTCTATAGTATGCCTGTGAAAACGTCTTTAAAAACCCGGGTCTTGCCCCAGGGAACATGTATCAATGGAAAAAAAGTTTTAAAAACGGTCGTTTTTTTCAGGACTCCTGAAAAAACGACCGTTTTTAAAACTTTTTTTCCATTGATACATGTTCCCTCGGGCAAGACCTGGGTTCTCAAAGATGTTTTCACAGGCATATTATAGACACCCAGCAGGTACAATATTTAAAGGAATTTTTCATTTTTTTATTTTTATTTGAGCATCATTAAAATCACTGCTCCTGAATCTTTAGGTGTAAACTACAGAGCACACGGCCAGTACACACCAAGTAGCTTTAGGTACAAACTACAGAGCACACGGCCAGTACACACCAAGTAGCTTTAGGTGCAAACTACAGAGGACTAAGGCAATAAACCACGTAAGAATACTGCAGCTAGCACAATCACATGCCTGCCAGTAAATTAGGAAGAACTAAGCTAGCTAAACTATACAGTGTATAAATATATGTACAACACCTGGGATGTATATATATCCTCTACACACTGTAACATTAACTGACTAGCCTGCCTGCTCTATCTACCTCTCTCTGTCCTCTCTTAACCACCGCAACACACTACATAAGGCCGACCTGCAGGCGGCCTTTTATAGTGTGGGGCGTGTACTAAACCCCCTGAGCCATAATTGGCCAAAGCCACCCTGGCGTTGGCCAATTATGGCTCTCCGTTTTTTTGCAAGCTGTGATTGGCCAATCATGCGGGTCAATCATCAGCCAGCGATGCTGCAGTGAATTATGGTCTGTGAAACGTAACTCGAATTTGGCGCGAACGACCCGTTTTGTTCGTATTTCGACGAACGATCGACCATACGATGTTCGAGTCTCACATGAGTTCGACACGAATACGAAGCTCATCCCTAATCAGGAATAATAAACTTTTAAAGTTTCAAAAGATACAACAAACTGGCAGCAGTTTTTGGTCTAGTTACTTGACCCTAGCTCAAGCCTGTTGTCCAATGCTCATCATCTTGTATTCATTATCTTAAATCTGTGTTAACCGAAACTGACACCACCTAAAAAGAAGTCAAATGAAGCGGCGAATGGTGTACACCACTCACGCTACTACGCTCTTCTGGGTCTTGCTGGTTGTCGGGACTTACACGCTGACACGCACGCTATACTGCCGGCTGGATTGTCACCGTACGACCGCAACAGAGATCCTCTCATTCCACTGATCCATGCCCACAGCCTCAGTGCCGGGATTGTGGCACCATTTCTAGTAAGAGGCCATCTGGCTAGTTTTTATATTTATGGAATATGAAGTTTTAATCAATTAAAAAGGTATCACACTATTGTGGTCTCTCTCCTGGTTTATGCATCTCCTAACAAATTGACTGCGAGACCGACATCTGATCTCATGGGACAGGGTTCCCCAAAAGCTCATTTGACTTCTTTTTAGTTAAAGAGTCAATGGGAGTTGGTAAGGAGCCACTTTTATTCAATCACGTTGGGTGTCATACATAACGTTATGGTGAAGGCTATGTAAACACGGATCACTCTTCTCAGCAATCAAACAATTTTTGGCACATATTTAAGTGTGAAAATTGGAAAGCATCGAATGCACTTCTGTTGGGACTGTATTTTTGTTTTATTTTGTCTTTTACACTTTTTGCTTATTGCATGGATTGTACATGTTATGCATGGGTATAACATTCACATTTGTCAAGTATATAATTATTCAATTGTTATCTAGGGTTAACATATATATTTTTGCACCTAGCGCCCCCTACCCTACCTATACCTGCAAAAGGGATTTAATTTTCACACCTATGCAGGTTTCCCTGCATTCAATTTGCATAGCAGGAGAATGTGACCGTCTCTCTATGGATTCGCCGCTTCACATATCTCCACAGCAGGTCCGGTGCGTTTTGCCGATAAAACGTGCGTCTTTTGGTCCGTTTCAGGTCTGAATTCAGCCCAAAATTTGGGGCTTAAATCGGACCTAAAACGGTGAACCAGCACGCACCGGACCCCGGCTGTGGGACCGATGCGGCGATGGTGTGAACCACGCCTAAAGTTCTACTTTAATATACTGCTTCTACATTTTTCATGTCACAGAACAGATACAGAAGACATATTCTTATACTGATATGTATACATAAATATCCAGTAACATAATACAAATTGCATCCATATTCACAAAAATTTATAAGAAAATGAATCCCAAAAATAAATGTAGATTTAAATTTACATTAAGCTCACACAGCTGGAAAGCATTTAAAATATGTATCCACTTTACCTCCTTAACCACTTCCCGACCGCCTTACCACTATATACGGCGGCACTTTAAAGATGGATATCTCGGTAACGGCAGCAGCTGCTGCCACAACCGAGATATCCATCTTTAGTGTGAGCAGTCCTGTAAAAGATAACAGTGGTCTCCGCGGCGGATTCGCCACGAGATCACTGTTATCGGCGGCAGGAGGGCGCTTCAGCCTGCTGTGTGGGGATACAAGTAAGGGCAAGATGGCTCCCACCCGTCCCCATAGCATTGCTGGGCGGAAGTGACGTCAAAACGTCAGTCCCGCCCAGCGTCTTAAAGAGACATTTTTTTGTTGTCATTTTTTCAAATGACAAAATTTCCATATTTTTTTTTGCATTTAAGTCTAAATATGAGATCTGAGGTCTTTTTGACCCCAGATCTCATATTTAAGAGGACCTGTCATGCTTTTTTCTATTACAAGAGATGTTTACATTCCTTGTAATAGGAATAAAAGTGATCAATTTTTTTTTCCCCAGTGTAAAAAATAATAAAATAAATAAAAATAAATTAGAAAAAATATTTTTTTTTAAAGCGCCCCGTCCCGACGAGCTCGCGCGCAGAAGCGAGCGCAAACATGAGTAGCGTCCGCATATGAAAACAGTGTTCAAACCACACAAGTTAGGTATCACCGCCATCGTTAGAGCGAGAGCAATAATTATAGCCCTAGACCCCTCTGTAGCTCAAAAAATGCAACCTATAGAATTTTTTAAACGTCGCCTATCGAGATTTTTAAGGGTAAAAGTTTGACGCCATGCCACAAGCAGGCCCAATTTTTAAGCGTGACATGTTGGGCATCATTTTACTTGGCGTAACATTATCTTTCACAATATATAAAAAAATTGGGCCAAATGTATTGCTGTCTTATTTTTTAATTCAAAAAAGTGAATTTTTTCCAAAAAAAGTGTGCTTGTAAGACCGCTGCGCAAATATGGTGTGACAAAAAGTATTGCAATGATCGCCGTTTTATTCTCTAGGGTGTTAGAAAAAATATATATATAATGTTTGGGGGTTTTAAGTAATTTTCTAGCAAAAAAAAAATGTTTTAGTCTTGTAAAACACCGAATCTGAAAAACACCCAAAGTAGTGAAGTGGTTAATATCTGTTTCCTATCTTCACCTCTACTTCTTTTGGGAATTCAATTAATAGCTATATACAGTATGTTCACTGAGAGACCGTGTGACCACATATGAATAAAATATCTAACTGAAGGTAATTTAACTTGTTTGTGCCTAATCGCATATTTATATCTCCGAACGCAGTCCGTAAGTTTCTGTTTGGTCTTTCCCACATAACAGAGACCGCTTGAAACTCAATAATGGATTGTGCGTTTCTTGCACTGAGTTGAACCTTAATGTGAATTTTGATCTACATTTATTTTTGTGATTAATTTTGTTATATATTTCTGTGAATATGGATGTGATCTAACATATTTTATTGGATATTTATGTAACACTACCCCTGTAAGGGCCGCTGGATGTCGTTTGTCCTCTTGTGCTGCCCTGACCCTGGGAACTACCCAGCCCTTCTGACACTCTAAGTTTAGACATAATGTATATCCCTTTAAATGAACCACAGACACAATATAAATCAGCTAAGCCCTGGGACAGCACACAACTGGTTGAGTTGAACATTTGACAATCAGATATGTACAGAATAACAAGCAGACAGTAATGAATAATAACACTCAAATATGCAGAAAATAATAATAAATACTAAATAATTGCATGGGCCCAGGCAGCTCAATTGTAATGGGGCTGTGACTAGAGAGAAAGGATGGCCTGCAGGGAACTCTTCTCCTATGGAGGGATTTAGGCAGTATTCATGCCAGCTCACAACCTGCAGAGATTGGGATAATGGGATAAAGGCAATCCAAGTGTCAGGCCTAAGCACAGTTTTCAACGGTACGTTGGAGCTCAAAGATGTAGGAAAGGGAAATCCTTAAAGCAGAGTTCCACTCAAAAATTGACCTTTTTTTTGGAATCCTCCCCCCTTCCGGTGTCACATTTTGCACCTTTTAGGTGGGAGGAGGGAGCAGATATCCGTGTAATACAGCTATTTGCTCCCACTTCTGGGCATAGATCACCGCAGTGACCTACGCCACATACGGCACCTACTTCATCCCTCCCGCTGTCTTCGTCCCCACTGCAAGGCTTCACTTCCTGATTCCCTTTACCGAAGATGGCGGTGGCAGCAACCAAGAGCTGCTTTGGGTGCCGACATTGTGGGCGCCCAGGACAGGTAAGTGTCCTAATATTAAAAGTCAGCAGCTGCAGTATTTGTAAATTTTAAAATTTGTAAAAAATGTTTTTTTAAGGAACTCCGTTTTAAGGAAGGAACAGAAGGTTCTGGCAGTCAACAGCCAAATAATGAGTATGGTAGGAGGGGCAAATTCCTCTGGAATCCGAATTGTGATGTCTGCATGCAGTGTCCATGTGCTGTATGTTACTGACATACAGTCATGGGTCATGATTGTTTATGGCCATGTAACCTCCAGTTTGTTATTCTTGGCTTGATTTTTGTTTGATTTCTGTAAACTGGACAAAATTCAAGCCATGGGTGGCTCTGCCAACGCCACCCAACTAGACAAAGTTAGTTTAAAAAATCAAAGGATCTGGGCAGAAAAAAATCAGCCAAACAGATTCCAGACTGTTCAGGTATTCTGAAAGCCGTGAGTTATAATATGGCTATTGTCATATTTGGGCAAAGATATCACCACTATTCCTACCCCTTTCTTAACTTGCCAATTGCAGCTTAAGTATTTGTCAATTGGTGAGTGGCCATCATTGCGTTAGAGTCATCAGATTTTTTTCTTTCGGTGTGTCGTCAGGTGTGGGGCATCATGTTTGACATGGATCTGCATTGCCAGATGACTTGGCTTTTGCAAAAAACTGATTCGCAGCTCAATACAATGTGCCCAACTCCAAGACGCAGTGAGAGATCTACCAGAACTCTCATTGCATGTTGGAGTTGGGCATGTTGTTTTGAGCTGCGAATCTGTTTTCTCTTCTTTGGGTAATAACTATTTTTGTTTGCTGTCAATAAAGTCCATGTCTGATTTTGGACAATTAGGCCCCATACACACCATAGAATCTATCCGCAGATAAATCCGTGCAAACGGGTTTCAGCGGATAGATTCTATGGTGTGTACACTCCGTGGGATATTTATCCGCAGATAAATCTCCCCTGGGATGGATTTCCAGCAGATGGATATTTGCTGACATGCTCAACAAATCCATCTGCTGGAATCCATTCCAACGGATGGATCCGCTCGTCTGTACAGACTTACCGGATCCATCCTTCCAAAGGGATTCCCCGCACGCGTCGTAATGATTTGACGCATGCGTGGAATTCCTTATATTACAGCGTCGCGCCCGTTGCCGCGTCATAATAGCGGCGACGGCGCGACACGTCATCGGCAGAGGATTTCAGCGCGGATTTCAATGCGATGGTGTGTACACGCCATCGCATAGAAATCCTCTGAAATCTTTGAGAGGATTTATCCGCGGATACGGTCCGCTGGACCGTATCTGCGGATAAATCCTCTCGTGTGTATGGGGCCTCATATAATGACCGAATCTCATGTTTTTTTTTTTAGTTCTCCACCAGAAAATTACCAGGTTTGGAGGAAAAGTGACAGAAGTCCTGCCCAAGTATTCATAGGGAAATACTCAAGCCTTTGAACTTCTGAAGCACCAGTTGTCAGATTCAGAGATTAAGGATGTGCAGATTATAAACTGGCTTCATGAAGTACAGATTTCAGTAAAAAATCTGACCATCGTCCATGAGCAGCTTGTCACCATTGTACTGCTTATGTGGAGTGGTGACCTATGACTATTGGAGTAACATCGAGGAGATACCTCTGTGAGTGTGTACTGCCTATTTATAGTAGGCATGTCTATCTGGTGAGTCATACAGGATTGGGGAAAGAGTGTCTCACACGAGAGACATCATTCGGTGGAAGAGTATTTATTATTAATCTTTTTTTTTATTAGACATGTGCATTCGTTTTCGTCCGAATTTCAGGTATTTTCGTTATTTTAACAAACGATAACAAAAGAACAGGGGATGAAAACCAAAAGATCCAACATAAACAAATGCTTTATTTTTGTTTTTGTTGCGGTCGAATGTGCCTAACCTTATTCTACATAAAGAGAAAAGATTCGGCATAGAGACAAAAATTCGACATTATAGAGACATAAAGAAGAGTCGACATAGAGAGAAAAGATTCGACATAGAGAGACATGAAGATTCGACATAGAGAGACATGAAGAATCAAATATATATATATTTTTTTTTTAAAGATTCTGTCAAATCTTCTTTTTTTTTTTCTTTTTTTTTTCTTAGAACATTCGACAGAAACCATAAGCCTTCAATGACAGATTCGACCTTAATTGTGCCTAACCTTAACTCTATTAGTCCAATATTATTCTACATAAAGAGAAAAGATTCGACATAGTGAGACATGAAGATTCGACATAGAGACACATGAAGAGTCGAAATGTTTTTTTTTTTTTTTTTTAAGATTCTGTCAAATTTTTTTTTTCTTCTTCTTCTTAGAACATTCAACATACACCATAAGCCTTCAATGACAGATTCGAACTTAATTTGGATTTTCGGACGAATGCATTTTTTTAACGAAAAACGAAATAAATAAAAACAAATTTCGGGAGTAACTAAATAAATTTATTTTTCGGACGAAAACTAAATTACGAAACGAAATATTTCAGTGTGCACATGTCTATTTTTTATTATTTGTATTTCTTTTAGTTTCTGTTCTACACAATTTTTTGGACTGTGCACATTTACACAGTGTGGACATTAGCATTGCTAATTGAACAATAATTTGTTTGTTTGGTTGCACATAATACAATAAATATAAAACAAATGAAAAATGAGCGAGTAACAAATCAAAACTTATATTTAGTGTTCCATAAGTTCTGATTTGGGACTCACTTGGACATTTGATATTTGTGTTTAATGTTATCATTTTTTTGTAAAGATGTAAGTGCAAGTGCTGTTTGGTTTGGCTCCTGTACACTTCGTTAAGGCATTTATTCACTGATATTCACAATTTTATTATATGAGCGCTGGTGTTATTTACAATTTTTAGCTGGCAGAAATGCACAGAACCCTTTATCTATACAGCTTTGCGTTAAATCATGGACAAACCATACAACTGTGATTGTATGATATTAAACATTAAACATCAATCAGCCATAACTTTATGAACACATAACTTTATGAACACACACACATTATGTGAATAGCATTGATTGTATTTTTACAATAGCATCTGAAAGTCAGCAGGATATATTAGACAGCAAGTACTGTAAACATGTTGTACATGAAGTTGATGTGTTGAAAGCAGAAAAAATGGGCATCACAGTTCATTGTGTATAGGACTGCATAGCAGCAGACCAGTCAGGGTGCTTATACTGACCTGTGTCTCCAGCTAAAATCACCTAAAATGGGCACGTGAGTATCAGAACTGGAACGCAGAGCAAAGGAAAAAGGTGACTTGGTCTGATGAATCATATTTTCATTTACATCATGTGTATGGTCGGGTGCGTTGCTTACCTGGGGGAGAAATTACACCAGGATGCCGTATGGGAAGAAGGCAAGCCGACAGACAGTGTAATGCTTTTGGACTCGTAACACCTTACTAAACATTGTTGGTGACCAAAATACACCCCTTCATGGAAAAGGTATTAAATATGTGGCAGTTTGCACTCTGCCACACTACAAAATTGTTTCAAGATTTGGGGAACAGAACAACAAATTTGAGGATTTGACTTGGCCTCCAAATTCTCCAGATATCAATCCAATGAAGTATCTGTGGGATGTGCTGGAAAAACAAGTTTGATTCATAGAGACCCCACCTCACATCTTATGGGATTAAAGAATCTACTACTGACGGCTTGGTGCCAGACACCACAGCATACATTCAGAGGTCTAAGTGGAGTCCATACCTCAACAGGTTTGGGGGGCTGTTTTGTAAAAAAGGAAAAGAAAGGCACCTCTAAGTGCAGTATGCAAAATGTAATAAAGTGCACAAAGGGTGTTGAAAGAGTGTTAAAAGACATGATAACATCAGGAGTCCTCATCTGTGGCATGTGTCCATCCTCGGCACGGTGGTAGAGAGCAGTGTAGAGCCGTCCAGGAGCTGTAAAGTGTTCTTGTACGCGTTTGGAGAGAGGAGGCAGCAGGGAGCCTGTGTTCCGGGTTCACTGCGGGACACACAAGGCTGATGTCAGTAGGGAGAAGGGGGCGGTAACGCGTTTCGGAGCATGTGCGGCTCCTTTGCCAGGCAAGAGGGCTGTTTTGTAGACAAAAAACACCATCTTGGCCGCAAAATGGGGACCTACTCAAAATTAGGTGGGTTGGCATAAAGGTATAACTGCACAGCGTATGCTTCGATAATATTCAGATCAACAATGCAGGGAAAACAAAAAAACAAAACAAAAGAAAACGATGACTCATTTTTGTGATATTTACTTTTGGGAAAGTATTGCCGCCTAGGTAATAGCTTTGTGTTTTTACAATATAATAAAATGTCTTCATTTATTTAACATTTAGCAAATACAGAATTGCTTTGTTTGAAGACACTAATGACAGAAAAAAAATTAAAATACTGGCAACAAGACATCTTAATGGGAATTCTAATGTAATCTGTTCTTCTTACTTTTCTTACTGTAATTTCAAAAATAAATCTTCCTAAATATGACTGGTTGTTTATGGGTATAAATGTTCCAAACTATATTCCCTTCCTGTCGGTTGCTAACCACAATGTTAGTTTAGCCGCATGGGCTCGTTACTTGTGTTTGAATTATTAACTAGTGTAACTCAAGATATGCAAATGAGACTCTTACAGCTGCTGCCTGATAAATATAGAGGAGGCTCCGTGATACACCCAGTGCCACAGGCTGCTAGTGGATTGTGAGGACCCAGATCTTCTGCTACTATGGTAAGTTTTGCACTTTTCACAGTACACTTTATAACAAGCTCAATAGGTAAACAGAGTTCACACAATAACCAACAGGTTACAAAAAAAAGCAGGTAATTATATATTTTTGTAAATTTATATAACACAAGCAACAGTTTTATTTAAAATATGCTAATTAGAAGATGTTTTCTAATTTACAGGTGGTTGTAATATATTTCCTTTTTATATATCCATTTATTATAACTACAACTATAACTACCTGTTTACCACTTTTTAGTATTAAGTGGGATTTAAGGGAAAATAATGAACAAATCTAAGTGCAGCATTTAGCCTGGTGGTACATACAATATTCATGCATGACCTTTGTAAATTAGAGTTTAGTTGGTTTCCTAGAATTTGACATTTCACTTGCATGTAATCAATAATCTTCCAATGTAATATTTAGGCGATTTCAGTAAATCAAGGCTGTGTTCAATTAAAGGCTTACTTTGTGTTCAGAGCGTTATTTAATGTTTACTGACAATATTGATTAGGATAATTACAATATCAGGTAGGATGTGTAGAGTTGAAAGGAATTAAATTAAAAAAAGGCTATCATAAATCATAATTAAAAATAGGTTGATTCCATTTACTAAAGTAAATGATTTATTTATTTTGTCCTGCTAAATTTTTAGCAGTTATAGAGTGTACACTTGGCTTAGAGCTTTACCTTTTTTTTTAATTAACACAACCAGCTTAAATATGGTTGGAACACAGAGAATGCATATTAGCACACAAAAGGTTTTATCAGTGAGATTTAAGCCTCATACACACGATCGGATTTTCATTGGACAAAGCGTAGGACTTTTGTCCAAAGGGCGTTGACCAGGAACTTTGTGTTTTTTTCAGCTCTTTAGCACCACCCTTTGGGCAACGTCTGCTAATGTTGTGTTATGGGGAGCATTGCTTCTGAGCATGCGTGTTTGTACTTTGGAGTTTTGTCCAAAGGACTTGTGTACACACGATCGGATAATCCAACAACACACATTTGTTGGTGGACAATTTTAAAGCATACTATCCCACATTTGTCAGTGGAAAATCCGAAAACAATTGTCCGATGGAGCATACAAACGGTTGGATTTTCCGACAACAGCCTACCATCACACAATTCCCATTGGATAATCCGATTGTGTGAGACTTTACTGTGGGGGGGAAAAAAACTTTTTTGATGATCACTGCAATATCTAAGGGCCACCACACATGTTATGCCGCATACACACCATCACTTTATGTGATGAAAAAAAACGAAATTTTCTGTGAAGTAAAAAACGACATTTTTGAAACTTAAATTTTCAAAGACAAAGTTGCCTACACACCATCGTTTTTCTCACAATGTTCTAGCAAAGCGAGGTTACGTTCCACCGCGTTTTTCCATTGAAGCTCGCTTCATAACTAGCTTCTGGGCATGCGCGGGTGTAAAAACGTCTTTTTAAACTACGTTTTTTGCTACACACGGTCAATTTCTGTGAAGTAAAAAACGACGTTTTGAAAAACGACACATAAAATTGAAGCAAGCTTCAATTTTTTTTGGTCGTTTTTTACAAGACATAAAACAACGTTTTCCCCCACACACGGTCAATTAAAGTGACGTTTTTAAAAACGTTGTTTTTTTTCATCACATAAAGTGATGGTGTGTACGGGGCATTAGACTCTTACCATACAATGGGGTTGATTTACTAAAACTGGAGAGTGCAGCTCTGCATAGAAACCAACCAGCTTCCATTTTTCTTTTTCAAAGCTTAATTGAACAAGCTGAAGTTAGAAGCTGATTGGCTACCATGCACAGCTGCACCAGATTTTGCACTCTCTAGTTTTAGTAAATAAACCCCAATCTCCAAACCAAATCTATGTAATATGAGGACATATTTAAACTATCCAATCAATCTGTATCCAATCATTCAGGCCCTTGTATTAAATCATTGTTGATTGATCTAAAGGAGCTTGTACAATTAGATTGTAACATGTGATGAGCACAAAGCTGGCTATGGATCGAAACTTCGAATTTCAAACCATGTATGGCTGTTCCCATTTGTTAGAAGTTGATCTAAAGTGTGACTTCTCACAATTGGGGATGTGGTTAAAATTCTGTTTGAACAGAGCAGCAGCAAGTCAGCTGCAGGCTTATCAGTGTATTTTGACAGCAGGGGAGTACACGCTGTTAGAATACAATAACACAATGGGGAGGATTCCCTAGTTTTTGTCTAGCCCTTCATATGATCCATGACCACAACTGCATGTGCATCTTTAATGAAATAATGTGGCTAATCTGCATGTAACTAGCGATTTCATATTAATATTATGATTTCAATATTAAAATATTAATGTGTGTGGAGTAAAAAACGTGAAATTGCTTAAAGTGATTCTGTGGTCAGTCTATAAAAATTTAGGTATTTACAAGGTTCAATAAACAGTTTTTATAGTTTTGGCTATAGTGGAGAAGAATACAAACCCCTGTCAGGTTTTTACTGCTACTGTATCTAGGGCTCTGTTCTGTTGGCCGCAACTAAGGATGAACTCAGGCGTGTTAGACCTCCACGTGCCTGCACCCGCCAGGATGCTAAAACTTAGCAGCGCTAATCACAGGCAGTGAGACATTTCCTGATCAGATTGGGAAATGTCTCACTACCTGTGATTAGCAATGCGGAGTGTCATCTTCCTGGCGGGCGTGGGCATGTGGAGTTGCGAACACACCTGAGTTCATCCTTGCATTGCTGGCTGATGATTGGCCAGGCATGCACTATGACCCGCATGCTTGGCCAATCACAGCTTGCAAAAAACGGAGAGCCATAATTGGCCAAAGAACTGTTTGACCACAGTGTTGGGTACATGCTGCATAAGGATGCACAGCGTTTTGAAGGCTCCGATGATGGTACACAGCTAGAGGAAGGCAGTAACGTGAGCCCACAGAGAGGGGGTGCCCAAGAAGGACAGCAATCTGGCAGTCATGTTCCCCCAGCTGCAGCATACTGCCAGGTTTTCTACAGTGATGAGGAGGGAGGGGATGATGAGGTCACTGACTCTACGTGGGTGATGATAGGAGAGAGGATGAGGAGGAGGCACAGGCACATCTTCAACGAGGCAGGATGCCCTCCATGGGCCAGCTAAAGGGCAGCACACCGACTGCATCACAATGCAGAGCTACGCATGTGCAGGGCGCTGCTGTCTCTCAGCTTTATTCCAAAAGTTCTTTGGTGTGGGCCTTTTTTGAGACGAGTGCATCAGATTGCACCGCTGCTATTTGCAACATATGTCTCAAGCGTATGTCGCGTGGCCAAAACATCACCCGCTTGGGCACCACATGCTTGGCCAGACATATGTCGACCTGCCATGCAGTTTGTTGGCAAGCGTACCTCAAAGACCCACACCAAAGAACAAAGCGGACCTCCCCTTGCTCCTCATCAGCTGGGATCTCCAACCCCACTATACCCTCAATCCTCTCTGAAGCTTGCACTGATAGGACTGAAGGTGTAGAATTAGGTGTGTCAAGTACTTTCCGGCAATTTACTATCGGTACACCAGGAGGAGGATTGTGTCAGCATGGAGGTGGAGCCTAGCACTCAGCATCAGCAGCAGTCTTCAAGGGATCAATTACAGTCCCAAGGAACCCATGGACTTGTATGTGGCTGGGACGAGGTGGCTGCGGTTCATGTCGTCCTCAGTGACCCAAAGGACTCCGCACCGAATTCCTCAGCAAACCTACGTTGTATGGCCTCCCTGATCCTGCAAAGCCTGCGTAAGGATCCTCGTATTCGTGCTATCAAGGAGAGGGATCATTACTGGCTGGCAACCCTCCTTGATCCACGTTACAAGAGTAAGGTTGCGGACCTTATCTTGCCGGCACAGAGGGAGCAGAAAATGAAACATCTTCAGGAGGCCTTGCAGAAAGGTCTGTGCAACGCGTTCCCAGATACTGGGAGGTTACAAAATCCTGGTCCTGGAAGCTGAGGCTTCGGTCAGTCACAGAAGGAGCGGTGGAGAAGGTGGCCGTCTGAGCGATGCGTTCAGACAGTTTTTTAGTCTGTATCCCCAAGGTATGACTGGTTCCAGCAACCATCGCCAGCGTCTGTTTTACATGGTGCGTGAATACCTAGGGGCAAGATCAGACTTGGACACCTTTCCCACCGAAAATCCTCTGGCTTACTGGGTCTTGAGGATGGATCACTGGCCAGAGCTTGCACAGTACGCAATTGAGCTACTGGCTTGTCCTGCATCCAGCGTTCTTTCAGAATGCACATTCAGTGCTGCTGGAGGCTTTGTAACCGATCACAGGGTCCGCCTCTCCACAGACTCGGTCGATCGACTGACCTTCATAAAAATGAATCAGGCTTGGATCACCACCAGCTACCAAGCACCTGATGCTGATGTAACTGAATAATTTTTTTTGAAATGCCAGATCCCTTCAAGACTGCCTATGATGATGCTGAGTGACTATCCTGTTATGCTGAGTGACTATCCTTTTCCTCCTCAATAATCATGCTGATAGCTTGTAAGAACAATTTTGGTTCTGGGCACCGCCACCAGTGGCTAAGGCCCGATTTTTCTGCCCCTGTTTAACATAGGCGTGTCATTACAATTTTTGATGCAATACTTTGCAGCTGGCTCATTGCTGCACTCCAACTAGAGTATCTGTGAGGGGTTGCAGTGTTGTGGCACCAGCACCAGTGCCTAAGGCCCAATTTTTTTGCCCCTGTTTAACAGGGGCGTGTAATTACAATTTTTGATGCAATACTTTGCAGCAGGCTCATTCCTGCGCTCCAACTAGAGTATCTGTGAGGGGTTGCAGTGATGTGGCACCAGCACCACCACCACCACCAAGAAAGGCCCAATTTTTCTGCCCCTGTTCAACAGGGGCATGTAATTACAATTCTTGATCTAATATTTCACAGCAGGGCCCATTCCTGTGCCCACCAAGAGTAACTGTGAGGACTTACAGTGTTGTGGCACCAGCACCAGCACCAAAGGCCCAATTTTTCTATTACTGTTCAACAATGGCATGTAATTACAGTTCTTGATATAATAGTTCACACAGCAGGGCGTTCCAGCGCCCACCAAGACTAACTGTGAGGGCTTACAGTGTTGTGGCAACACCAACACCTAGGGCCCAAATTTATGCAGAGTATATACGGCAGGCCCCTACTTTCAAACATCCAACTTACAAACGACTCCTACTTGCAAACGGAAGGAGACAACAGGAAGTGAGAGGAAATCTACCCCTAGGAAGGGAAATTCTCTGCTATAAGAGGTGTCTCCTGTCCACTGATGCTTTATCACCAATCCTTGTTTCACAAAAAAAAAAAAACATTTGTCATTGGGACAGAAAGTGAATTGCAATCTTCTGAATAGATGCCCACAGACAGCAAAACAAATGTTACAGTGGTGATAACCCTTCTCTATGTTTTCAGAAAAGCTTAAAAATAGATTTTATGGCTGGAGCTACACTTTAAAAAAGTACCAGTTCACAATTACAAACAGATTCTACTTAACAATACTACAGTCCCTGTCTTGTTTGCACCGCCTATATACTGCTGTTCAAAGTATATAGGGCCAAAGGGGCCTGTAATGACCTGGGGGGAGTTTGGGGAAACCCATGCTATTTTTCTCAATGATTTTCATCCATATTGCAGGGACCAGACATTACATTTAAGCCGCAAGCAGTTTTAAATTACTTTTTTCTTATAGTAATCTCATTTTGTGAAGGGACAGTTCTAAACACGTGCCACTTCACAGGCATGCTATAGACACCCAGCAGGCATGATATTTAAAGGAATTTTTCATTTATTTATTTTTTTCACTTTAAGCATCATTAAAATCACTGCTCCAGAAAAAAATACAGTTTTTAAAACTTTTTTTTCCATTGATACACGTTCCCTGGGGCAAGACCCGGGCTCTCAAACCCGTTTTATGACAATAACTTGCATATTAGGCTTTAAAATGAGCACTTTTGAATTCGAACAATCGAGTCCTATAGACGTCAATGGGGTTCTAAATGTTCGCGCGAACGTTCGGTCCATTCAAAGGTTCTGGTGCGAAACGAATGGGTGGGAGTTCGGCTCATCCCTAATCCTTAGCTGTAACTGAGGCCTTGTACACACGGCAAGAATCTTGTCAGGAAAAAAAATGTTGTTTTTCCCGACATGATTCTTGGCATGTGTGAGTGTACACACAGACCTTTCAAAACAACCGCTGTTTTCTTGAAAGGCAAGAACACAGTGACGTCATCGCGTACGATGAGCATGCGCTCGTCACATTCGATGCCGTCGCCGCCATCTTGCTTCACCCTACCTATGTCGTGGAAGCTACCGCGCATGCATCAAAGTCATTTCGAGCATGCGCGGATTTCCACGGCGACAGGTAAGTATACACACTCTCGGGTTTCTCGTCGGGAAACAGGCCGACAAGAATCTCGATGAGAAAATAGAGAGCAGGTTCTCTATTTTTCTCGTCGAGATTCTGGCCAGATTTCCAGACGAGAAACCTGAAAGCCTAGTACACACGCTCGGTTTACTCGGCAGGAAAGCTCTGCCAGCAGTTTTCTTGCTGGTTCTTGCTGAGAAAACCGAGCATGTGTACGAGGCTTGAGGGAAAATCTGCAACAGCAACACAGACAGAAATAAAAATGCATTTTTTTAGAAGAGTAAGGATAGGCAAGAGTACAGCTTTTTCACCATCCGATTCACATAACATTTACATCAGATCGGCTTTCAATGGAGCCAGTTCACACATGTCTGGGGCAGCCGTTTCTGAAAAGGGTCCTGTGCAATTTTGGATTTGGTTTAGATGCAATTTCAATTAAAAATTTGTATCTGAATCGCACCTGAACCAGTGAACAAAACCGCACCAGACACTGAACTGCAAACCACAGCCAGACATGTGTGAACCTAGCCTAACAGAGTTCCAGATTGAAAAAATGGCTCATAGAAAGATACTTAAGGAAGTATTTGTATTATGTCCTAAGTGAAGAAAAGCACAATACTAGAAATTATTGCTACTTTCTTTGCCAATATTTGGCCCCAAAGAATCACTCTTTCATTCATAGACCTCCCTTCAATGCTTCCTCAAACTTTTGTTCAGTGAGAAAGCACTGCTCATACCATGCAAAGTCAGTTGTTTTACTGCATCAGGACTACATATCCCATGATTCCTTGTGGCTGGCTCCTTTGCATATGCATGCCTGTTAGCATTTAGCTTCTGTTGGTTGCTTCTGTGTTGGCTGTCCTGACCAGTAGCACACACGAGGGAGTCTCCAGGGAGCCCCACAAGGCAACAGAGCCACTCCTTAAGCATACATTCATGGGATACAGTTTTGATGACAAATTGTCCTGCAAAGGGATTCAATAAAAATTAAGGGAGCAGCAACAACACATGTAATTATGATATAAATTCAAAAAACATAATTTTTTAATAAAGAGGGTTTAATAACACTTTAACAATCACAAAATTAGCTTTAAAACAAGCCCTCACTAACCTATGTAGATGAAGGCACTGTGGATTAATTCATCCTCAAAGTTCACAGCAGAAGCATAGAGGTTAGGTATTCAAGTCATTTTCTCAGAAGCTCAGTCTCCCTGGTTCCTCCAATAATACCTGTATTGTACAGATTTAAAACCATTCAATAATAGTTAAACATATGGCCATGTGTAAATTATGGTTTGAATTTAATATAAACATCATTGGTATAGGCAGCTGTATCCCAAAAAGTGTTTGAAAGTGTAAATAGAATAAATATAGACAACTGTCCTTAGAATGGTATCTATAATTAACACATTCAACCACTCAAGGATCGGAAGGATTTTCCCCCTTATTGACTAGGCCATTTTTTGTGATATGGCACTGCGTTGCTTTAATTGATAATTGCGCGGTCGTGCGACGTAGTACACAAATAAAATTGACATCCTTTTTTCCCCACAAATAGGGCTTTCTTTTGGTGGTATTTGATTACCTCTGCATTTAGTTTTTTTGCGCTATGAACAAATAAAGACCAACAATTTTGAAAAACCCCAATATCTTTACTTTTTGCTATTATAAATATCCCCCCAAAAAATGTAAAAAAAATAATTTCTTAATCAGTTTAGGCCAATATGTATTCTTCTACATATTTTTGGTAAAAAAAAAAATTGTAATAAGTGTATATTGATTGGTTTGCGCAAAAGTTGAAAATAGGGATAGATTTATGGCATTTTTTTTTTTTTTTTACTGAGAATGGCGGTGATCTGCGATTTTTAGCAGGACTGAGACCTTGGGGCGGACAGATCGGACACTTTTGACACTTTTTTGGGACAATTGACATTTATATAGCGATCAGTGCTAAAAATAG
The DNA here is from genome assembly GCF_905171775.1 of Rana temporaria. NCBI lineage: Eukaryota > Metazoa > Chordata > Amphibia > Anura > Ranidae > Rana > Rana temporaria. The sequence continues at coordinate 151,986,460 of NC_053492.1, read as the reverse complement.
CCACAGATTACTGTATACATTTCTCTGGAAGGTAAGGGGTTATCACTAGGGGGTGATCAAAGGCTTAAGTCCCACTGTCTGTGTCAAAAGACGCATATAGCAAGGTTCTGGAGTGAGCCCGCATGAGTGCCCCCCATAGAGAGTATTTTTTTATAGAGACACTTGGCAGAGGGGAGGCAACAGGAGTGTCGGTGAGACACGAGAAGGGGAGGTTCGGGCCGCTCTGTGCAATTCCATTGCACAGAGCAGGTAAGTAAAAATCTGTTAATAGGAAAAAAAAAATATTGAAGCTTTACAGCCACTTTAAGGTGCACACACAGTACTTCTTAGAGCCGTTGAATAGCAGCTATTATTCTTTTTCAGCTATTATATAGCAAAACCTAAGTCTTTTATTTGTTTATTTAGTGCAACAAAGTCTTAGGTAATGATCCTGAAGACTGTGAGTAATAAAAGGTGTTATTCACAAAACCACTGATCATTCACAGTTGCACAATTTTCCTGTAACATCAATACATTTTGAATGGCTTAACTCCAAAACCCAAATAACCTAAAAACAATGTGCATGTAAACGTGTTAGACCGGACTCTAATTTTCTCTTATCCTGTCTTTGTGCATTTATGTTAGAAGCCATTATTGATACTACTACCAATACTACTACTCATACTACTACCACTACTGCTACTTATATAATATTTTACTACTACTATTATTATTAATATTGATGGACGAACATCTGACAGGACGGTTCCCGAACGCAAACCGCAAACTTTCGCAAATGTCCGCGAACCGCAAGTTCACGGCGGGCCCCATTGACTTTAATGGCAGACGGACATTAAAAATTGCAGGTCATATTTGCAGCCACAAAATACTTACTAGCTGTGCACAAATAGTTCTACAACATGGACACTGACCTACCAGAAGTATTAAGTGAAAAACTGACACATTAGGCATTCACCGGATACAGAAGTAAGTGTCGGTCAGTACAGGCCCCAAAGATTAGCCCACGGCCACAGACGTTCACCTGACAGCAACCAACTTTGTATTCTGTGGCTGGTGGTACATTAGGCATGCGTTCCAGCTTGGAATGCGGAAGTACGTCTTATATGGCGCTCTATTCAAATCTCACGGCAATGCACTACACCTGATCTCCTGCCTATAAAGGCATGCATAGGAGATACAGGCGGGGTTCTATTATTGCCAGCCGTAGTGTCAGTCATAGATGCAGGTTTAGCTGAGACTTCCTACAACAACTGCATTGCTGAGAGGTACCTTCATGCCATGAACATCTTGCACTATGGACATTCCATCTCCTGCATAGAGATCTACAAACGGATAAGTAGACATTCCTTCACTTGTAGTTCTATAGGAAGATCTAATGCTAATGATTCATCTACTACTATTGTACTATTACAAATACCGTGTGGATATTACTATATCTTCTGGGAGATAATAATGTGCTAAAGCTTATTGCAAACGAGTACCTAAAAGGGACAGCTACCTCTAAATCATTATAGCAACTTACCTCAAGTATGCTACTATAATTACCTGAGCTATACCGCCTCTCATAAGTGTGCATTGCTACATCTATAATTATAGCTCATGTCTACAACTATGTTTACCTGAGCTATACTGCCTCTCATATTCTTCTACAAATAAATACCTCAAGTATGCTACTATAATTACCTGAGCTATACTGCCTCTCATAAGCAATAGTATTACATCTACCAAATTACCTCAAGTATGCTACTATAACTACCTGAGCTATATTGCCTCTCATATACAAGTACTACTAGTCAATTAAAGTACTTGTTATATGCAAGCTACAGTTGTTACTACAACTTTCATTACTACGTGCCCGACATGGGTACAAATCCTCCTAGGCCTTGTCCTAATTGTTGAACTTGTTCGTTCGCTCTAACTTTTCTATGCTAGGGGTTGATGTTATTCCATAGCATCTCCCCTAGTGGCCTTAATACATCTCTAAATGCCAAGGTGATATGATGTAGAGAATCCCCAAATGAGAAGAGACGCCTGGGGTCCCTTACTGATAATCACCTGCATGTAGTGGTGTATTGGGATATTGTCCTTGAACTAATTTTAAACGCTAAGCTCTGGTCGCATGCTGTAATGTGTCCATGCTTATGTAGCACCTGTGTACTTTTAGTACAGGTGCTATGTCAAATTTAATGGGGGATGAGAGAGTTACATTGCTCTCATCAGTTTGATCTGTTTAAATTGGGCTGCTGCCAGCCCTGGACTGTCCTGTGGGTTCATTCTGTTCTCCAAAGATACAGTTCCATCTTTGGATGGCAGGTGGTGCCAGAGGGTCCAGGCGGAGGCGCCTTTCTCCAGCAGCCAATCAGAGGAGTGTTTCCCTCGCGGGGCATGCTGGGGGAGGTTATTTCTGTGGCAGATGCCATTTTGTGGAGTCTTCGCGCGTTCCTGGTTCCGGGTGCGGCACCCACCTTTAGGGTGTGTGCACATCACGGGCCCCGGCGATATGGCCTACCAGGCCGGGGCGCACGTGCAACGCAGAGTTCCTGACTCTGGGTCCCCATGGCCCGGAGCAACTAATGCTACAAGGGGGCCCCAGTGACTTACTGGGTCCCCACACTTCAAGAGGAAGATCCCAAGCGAGTTGTGCTGTTCGATGGGGAGTCGGTCCGAGGTGAACCCGGAGGCAGATGATCCAACAGGGCTTAGACAATCCATCGGGGATCTGGGTGACCGGACACTGACAGGTTGTATGCTGCAAACTGTTAGTCGGTGACCCCAAATATAGGAAGTTTACCTGAGGGAGATTCAGGCAAATTATTGACTGAGAGGATTCGCTCCACTATCCATGTTCTTGAGTACAGGGCCTGTGGCAGAGGTCCCACTCCTAATTCCAATTCCTATTAGAGCCAAGTCGGTGGCAGAGACTTGTTCCTTCTCAGCGGTTCCGAGTGACACCCTGGCTGCCAGGCCTGTGAGAGAGACCTGTCCAGGGGCACTTTACCAACTCCAGCTGGAGTGGGGACAAAGCAAGAGTTATTATTGGAGGCAGGACTGCTTCTGTTATCCATAGCCTGAATCTGCAAGTTCTCCTTTCACCAATATTTCCCTATCTACCTCGAGTTGACTATTGGTAATGTTGGACCAGTAATAAAAGCACAGAAAACGTCACCCAGTTGTCTGGACATTCCGTCATTACTCTCATCATCATCCCTAGACACATCATAGAGGTAACATAACACGCTGTCCCAATCTAACCAGCGGCTCCTGAGGGGGTATCGCTACACTTATTAGCTCAACGCCTTTCTTTATATGACAGAGAGATGATGTATAGATCCCCCAAACTCCTGTTGCGAGGAGTGATGCCTGGGGCCTAATACTGAGTTGTCGCATAGAGAATCGCATTGAAGTCCTTGCTAACCGCAGTTGTGGTTCACTCCATTCACCAGTGCTTTTACAGGCTGAAAGAATGATCTCATATCATTAGTGACCAACACATCTTCAAATCGCCCTCTTCTTGCAGGCGCTGTTGGATTGGTACCCAAAACTGTTTCTCTGTGAGTGGAAATTCCTCTGCCAGCACACACAAAAGCAGAATGCAGCATTTCTCGAAGCAAGGCCTGGAAGTGCTGCATTCTGATAGCCCTCTGTGATGGTGGTAACATTTCCACCATGTTTTGTTTGTACCAGGGATCTAAGTACGTTGCCACCCAGTACTGATCCATGCCCTTTATGCTTTTTATATGGTGGTCCCTCTTAAAACACTGAAGCATGAAGGCCCCCATTTGCACTAAACTGGAAGCGATGTAGTGGCCTGGCTCCTGCTCATCATCCAGGATAATGTCATCCTTGTTCTCCTCCCCCATCCACGGATGACACCAGGGAGGGAGGAGTCTAGTGATGGTGCGGACAGCACGCCGGAGCACCTAGACGAGACACCTGGTCTCCAGCTCAGCTCCAGGAGATGAACGGCCGAGATTGATCCTCTTCCTATCCCTCCCCTCCCCGCACCGTGCCTGTGCCCCCTTCCCCCGCCTGACCCACTCGCTTACAGCTCGGGACGCAGACTGCTCATCGGAGGAAGAGACCATCAGTTATGTGGCTCTCTCCGGCGCTGGTTTGCTGAATCCTGTTGAGCGGAGCAAGGGAGAGCCTGTATGCTGCTGTGCGGTGCTGCTTCAGTGCTGCTTCAGTGCATGGAGGTGAGACACTCCAGTCCGCTCCAGGAGGATGGTCACCCGAGTCTGAATACCGCCCCCCCTGCAGCTCACCTATCCCCCCCCCCGCTGAGGTCCGGATAGCTACTTACAACGAAGATCCTGTCCTAGGGGGGGACAGCTGTGCTATCAGTCCGGCAGATCTACGGAGCTCCACAGCATGAGGAGTCTCTCCAGGGAGGAAAGATCCTGCTTGAAAAGTAACCAGAAAACCCGCAGTAGACAGAGCAGTAAAGATCTGGGAAGATCGTGGAAGACCCCAGAGAGTGCCAACTGCTCCTGTCAGCAAATACCAAGAGGAGCCGCAGCGTAGCCTGCAACTCAAAAGGTGGAGGATAACATATCTCAGACTATAGGAGAGGACTGCGGGTTCCCCCCACCCCGACCAACGCTACCTCTACTCTCGTTAACCCTCTTTGTCTTCATCAATCTGCTGCGATTTTACCTCCCCTTCTCTGAAGACAGCAGCGGTGAGTAAAACCAAAAGCAAAAAGTAATGCTAATGCTGATTTGATGGGTGCCTGCTTTTCACTCCCTGAGCCAACATGTAGCGCCCCCTTACTTTCAGTATGGGCACTACGCTAAAGTTAGTGGGGAATGGGAGAGTTATTCTTACTCCCATTCACAATTTGTCAAATTTGGGCTGCTGTCATTCCAGAAATGTCCTGTAGGTCAGCCTGCGCTCCAGGGGTGTTTTTTCCACCCCTGGGCGACAGGTGGCGCTAGAGGGGTTCTGGCAGAGCAATTTTCCTGCTCATCATTCAGGATAATGTTATCCTCGTTTTCCTCCCCTCATCCATGGACAACACCAGGGATCCCAGAAAGGTTCAAAGCATGCTCTTCTTGCTCCTCCTCTTCCGCCCTGGCACCATCCTCCTCTGACTCCTCTTCAGACCCCCGTTGTTGACTTGCCTCAGTGTGAGTAGCCCCCCCGGGAATTCATCCAGCATTGCGACTTCCTCATCTTCCTGCTTCTCGATGGCTTGATCAATGATACAACGCAATGCACGCTCCAGAAAGAAGGCGCATAATCATGCTCATCTACCACTTGGTGGCCCTGTAATGTATTTTTTTTCTTACTATGCTTTTCTGCCTTCTTGTAATTGTCTTGCGTGAGCTCCTGAACATCTCCTTTTCCCCTTTACTTCTGTTTGTTTGGAGTTTGGAGGCTCGGGGGAGGCGGAGAGCAAAAGAAGATATTTTTTTGGGGATAAGAATGCATACTTGAATACTGTAGATTCTTAATTTTTTTAACCAGAGTTTAGGACCTTTTTAAGGAAACTTTATTTTTGCAATTATTTTTGCAGCAAAAGACTGCATTTTATTTATTATTATTTACTTGTTACATTTAAAGTGCTACTAAACCCACAATAGTAAAATCAGTCTGTATATGCAGTAAAGGGTTAATCCTTAACATTGTGTATAAAGGCTGTCTAAATACGTCTTCTCTGATCCTTCCCCTCTTCCACTGTCCCCAAACCATCTCATGATAAGACAGAGCCTTTGGAGACACTCTGCACATGCTCAGTTTGGTGTGTATTGCTAGAGAGGCTTTTTTTTCCCTTTGGAAGGGTGAATTTGATTAGCACTGTCCAGACAGAGGGTCAGGGGTCCTGCAGCCACGTAGGACAGTCAGAGTAAAATGAACACTCCTCCACTGACAGAAGTCACACGACTGCTATATACTGTATTTAGCAATTTATATTTACTAAAAATTATTGCATTTGCATGTTCAGTGTACTGTGGGAAACCAGATATACTGAATGCAGGGTCCTGGGTTTAGTAACACTTTAAAGGTTTAAAATTAGGTATAATGAATTATATTGATGTAACGCCCTGTTCACATCTGTGTTGTATGTGAAGTTTAGGTGCAGTGCAATAAAGTTTATTCTCCAGCTGGTATTTAGCCAAAAAAAAGGGTAGATTACTCTGAGATAATGACTTGCCTGGAATAAATATGCAGAGAAAGTTGGAACTCTTTATCTACACGTTTGGTCTAAATCAGTTTATCAACATGAGAGCAAGTACATATAGAATTTTCAGAAAAGAGATCATCAGTTAGTCTTTTATTTGTCTTACCTAAAATACTTCTGTAAAAGGTGAACTATGATGGTGTAGGTTCAAATTGTATCTACATTTCTAAACACATGTTTTATATCTGTTTTTAAGCAGTAGTTACCTTCTTTCAGGCAAGTTGTCTCTCAGTGAAACCTAAATGGAAGTATTTGAAGGGAGGGGGAGAGGGGGGAGTGTTACTGTTTGTATAAATTTCAGCTTGAACCATTGAGCTCTGTAAACTGGCTTTTTGCAGCAAGAGGTAAGAAGATGCAAGTACCAAACACTACCATCTGGCCTAAAAAGAAAATGTAAAATATGAATACAGTATGTAATATTTTATTTCTACCTGTATTAAAAAAAAAAACATTTTAGTTCTGGCCATAACATATAAAAAGTAAACAGAAAAGTAGTGACTTTGAGTGTCTTAATTGGCATAGGTGAGTGTATTACAAGAATCGCTGACAAAAAATATTTTAGTAGGTAATATATTAACCACTTCAGCCCCGGACCATTTTGCTTGTCAATGACCAGGCCACTTTTTTGATTCGGCACTGCGTTGCTTTAACTAACAATTGCGCAAATCGCAATAAGCGTCTTCAAAATAGGGGATAGTTTTATGGCATTTCTATTAATATTTTTTTTTTACTAGTAATGGCGGCGATCTGCGATTTTTATCGATACTGCGACCTTATGGCAGACACAACGAACACTTTTGACACATTTTTGGGACCATTGGCATTTTTATAGCAATCAGTGCTATAAAAATGCATTGATGACTGTAAAAATGTCACTGGCAGGGAAGGGGTTAATACTAGGGGGGCGATCAAGGGGTTAATTATGTTCCCTCATTGTGTTCTAACTGAAGGGGGATGAGACCGACTAGGGGAAATGACAGATCGTTTTTTTATACATTGTATGAACATTGTATTAACATAAGATCAGTCATTTCACACACAGCTCCCAGTTCTCGCTCTGTCACGAGTGATCGCGGGTGCCCGGTAGTGATTGCGCCCGTCGGGCACTCGCACCAGCACCAGGGGTGAGCAGGGGGCGCAATGCAAAATCACGTTATATTACGTGATTTTGCACTTCCGAGCAGACCTGCCGCCGTAAAACTACGGTGGGTGGTCGGCAAGTAGTTAAACATACAGTATAAGTACCAACGTTTGTTACTAAACCAACAACAGTAAAATCTGTCTGTATATGCAGCATAGCATGCTTGTTATACAAACTGTGAAACTTAAGGGGTTAATCCTCGGCATTGTGTAAAAAGGCTGTTTTATCCTGTATGCACAGATCCTCCCCCTCCTGCACTGTCTATCTGGGGAAAGCCAGCTAATACAGACAGGGTAGCCAACCTGCACATGCTCAGTTGTGTCTTTTATGCTGGAGAGAATAATTACTTGTTCTCAGAGCTAGCCAGGTCACATGATATTGGCATCACACATATGGGCATGTATACAGTCTGAAGTGGAAATCTCCTCCTACCTGAACTCTCAGCACTGGAGAAACTGTGTCATTTATCACTGACCGTGATATACAGATGAGCCAAAAAGGGGCAATATTTTAATGTAAAAGAAAGATTTATAAGCTGTGGGCACTGTGGGGGGCAGATTAACTATTTTCCTATTACTGGGTTTAGTAACACTTTACGCATGATACAGAGACATCGACACATTTCTGATAGAAGATAAACATTTCTAAACTGTGTTATCAAATAGTACATGGTTAACTTTTTATTAATTGTATAACTTTTACTTACTTTTAGAAGCCTAACTGTTCATCGGTTGACTGTCTCCTTGAGAAATACTACCTATCAACTGTGTACTCACTAGAGTTTATATTTGGCATTCTTGGGAATGGCATTGTAATGTTTGGCTATATCTTTTGTATGAAGAAATGGACCAGCGGAAGCATCTACCTCTTCAATCTGTGTTTGTCAGACTTCACCTTCCTCTGCACGCTCCCTCTACTGATTGAAAGTTATTCCAATGGACGCTGGGTCTTTAATGAGCTCCTCTGCTACAGCAACCGGTACCTACTTCATGCCAACCTATACACTAGCATCCTCTTCATCACTTTCATCAGTATTGACCGGTACCTTCTTATCAAGTTCCCTTTTAAAGACCACATAATGCAGAAGAAACCTATGGCAGCCACCATATCTGTTGGGATTTGGATTGTGGTTATGTTAGAGATCTCTCCAATTCTATTATTCATAGAACTACGCGATAACAGCCAGTGTCTCAGCTATGGGAGTTCTGGGATGGCCTCATCCAGTTTAATCTACAGTGTTTGTCTTAGTGTCACTGGCTTCCTCATCCCTCTCTGTACCATGTGTTTGTTCTACAGGAAAATGGTTTATTTTCTCAGAAACAGGAATCAGCAACTTACAACATCCTTCTCTCTTGAAAAACCTCTTACTTTAGTTTGTGTGGCTGTGATAGTGTTTTTTATCCTGTTCACCCCATATCACATCATGAGAAATGTAAGGATCGCTTCACGTATGGAGGAATGGAAGCTGAGTAACGAGACACTGGTCACCATCAATTCCATTTATATCATCACACGACCCATTGCATTTCTAAATAGTGTAATAAACCCTGTGTTCTACTTTCTCATGGGGGACAATTTTAGGGAAATGTTGTTGGCAAGGGTTCGGAACATGTTTCAAGTAATAAAATGTCAATGTGCCTATAAATTCAGCTCTAGTCATCAGGAAGCTAGAGAGTACAGCACAGAGTCATAGCAATAAGTTGTGTACATAGTTTATATACAATAGTATTATACGTAATTTTCAGTATTTTCTGGTGACACGGAACTCCTATGTGCTAAATATTTATGTTTATAAGCTGCTTTCTCATTCCTAAAATAGGAAATAATGTCTAAACATATTCAATATATGATTGGTGTAGCAACTATTAAAGACTTGTAGTCTTAATAACAGGACAATTCATAAACAGCACGTGTAATGGCATAGAACTATGTTACATTCCAGAAAAGACAACAAACTCCAGTTATGGCTGTAAGGCTGACATTTGAAGTTATCTTTAGGCCTTGTACACACGATCAGTCTAAACCGATGAGAACCGACTGAAGGACCGTTCTCATCGGTTAACCTATGAAGCTGACTGATGGTCTGATGTGCCTGCACACCATCAGTTAAAAAACCGATCGAGTCCAACGTGGTGACGTAAAACACAACGACGTGCTGAAAAAAACAAAGTTCAATGCTTCCAAGCATGTGTCGACTTGATTCTGAGCATGCGCGGGTTTTGAACAGATGCTTTTACATACTAACAATCGGTTTTGACCTATCGGTTAGGCGTCCATCAGTTCAATTTTAAAGCAAGTTCTAAATTTTTGGACCGAAGGATAACTGACCGATGGGGCCCACACACGGTCGAACGGATGAAACTGAACTTCAGTCCGTTCTCATCGGTTTAGACCGATCGTGTGTACAGGGCTTTATGAGAACTAAAGCATGTATTAGGATTTCTAATATTTTATGCCAAAGGACCAACTCTATTAATTGGAAATGATTATCTATAATGATTGATGACACTGGTTCAATAGAATCTTGCTTACAATTCTACCTTGTGTATAAATATTATTATAATGCCACTGTATGTATTTCTAAAAGTTAATTGAGCCTATGAAAATTATGAAAAGTTTTGTGTCTTGGCTTTTTTACATGTGTTTCTTGTACTGTACATTTTTTTACCCCCAAAGGATTTTGAAAATTTCACATGCTCCGCCAGGTTTGTAAATGAACCACAGTTAATATATAGTTGCTTCAGACATCATCCCTTCTCCTCTGCTATTTTTTTTTTATGAATCAACCAATCTGTACTTTGTTTCCCCAATAATTTTTATTTTATGGTATGAAACAAAGCAAGTTATTTTTTATTCTAGTTAGTAATGTATCCTGTTAAGCTTCTTACTCATTTTAATCAAGGTCAGTAAAAATAGATTTTGCTGTATGGTTTGTAAATAACTGGTTCAAGATTGCAAACAATTTAAAGGTCATCTTACCCTTATATCAGGGTAAGCAAAACTCTGTGCCACCAATACATGCATATATACTTGTTTTCAGAACTCTAATGTTCATTATATAAGCTCTTATTGATTAATCACATACAGACACCCTGCATTCCACAAAATATTGTTAGTTTCTATTTTTTTTTAATGTCATTTATTTAACCACTTCCATACCAGGCACTTACGCACCTTCCTGCCCAAGCCAATTTTCAGCTTTCAGCGCTGTCACACTTTAAATGACAATTGCGCGGTTATGCTACACTGTACCCAAACAATTTTTTTATAATTTTGTTCCCACAAATAGAGCTTTCTTTTGGTGGTATTTGATCACCTCTGCGATTTTTATTTAACAGAAGATTTTAAAAGCAGGTAACTAGTATGCTGGAACGATTTACTGAGAAATAGTATGATCCTAAAATTATAAAACATTTATTATTAAAAGTGACGAGAATAGATAGGGCATCTTTTTCAGAATAGGATGGTTCTAGACTAGAAAACAAAGGTAGGAAAGATGAGTTAAGAAATCCCTACTTCCACTTTTTTGGGCATAAGATTTTATCGTATGCCAAAAGTAATATGCATACTATTTATTTAGTTTGTATTATTATCATTATAATGACCCATATTTTTTTCATATTTTGTTTTCTTATTTGAATTTTGTCTTCTTCCTTCAGATTCTTTGTGATATTTTTATGGGAGATGTATATATAGTAATGTAAGGGAACACCCCTTCCTTTTAGTTTAATAATTATCTTACAATATTGATAAATAAATACTTCAAACATTCCTTGACTTCATTGATTTCACATGTTGAGCATTATCAACACCTGAAACCCCTTCTTATGATGATTTTAAAATTGAATCCTACCCCCCACTCTTGTGTGATGGAGAAGTGTGTCTCATTAATTTCTATGCTGAGCTGATAATGAATATTATTGCTGAGGCATGCAGTACTTTCCAGTGCTTCTCCTCAGATCAGTGCCTTTGTACCTGTGGAATGATTCCACATCCTAAAACCAAGCTCTACCCTTCAGCAAAAAGGTAAATTGAAAATCCAACTTGAAAAGTGTAACCCTTTTTAAGGAGAACAATAAATGTGCAAAGCAAACTGGGGAAATAAAGTGCAGAGATCTCAGATGTATAAGATTAAAAAATGTAAAATAACAACATCAGCATTGTGTAGCAAATCTTCTTTACTGTTTCAATGAATTAGAGATGAACAACATACGATATGTACATTGTGACAATTTCTTTCTCACAACAATTATTATGGCTCGATGGTCTTTCAGAAAACACAGTTCAATCCATTCCGTTTCAGAGTATAATCAGACAATATTTATAGATCTGTTTGGAGAAGGGGGATTTTCATTGAAATCCCCTAATGAAGATTTATTAAACAAGATATTACAATGCATTGTACAACCATAGATATAGGGCTAGATTCAGGTATCGTATTTACACTACGCCTCCGCAACTTACAGGAGCAAGTGCAGTATTCACAAAGCACTTGCTCCGTAAGTTGCGGCAGCGTAGCGTAAATGGGGCCGGCGTAAGCGCCCGTAATTCTAATGTGTAAGGGGGGCGTGTTTTATGTTAATGTGTGTTGACCTGACGTGATTGACGTTTTGTACGAACGGCGCATGCGCCGTCCGTGTACATATCCCAGTGTGCATTGCTCCAAATGACGTCGCAAGGACGTCATTGGTTTAGACTTGAACGTAAATTACGTCCAGCCCTATTCGCGAACGACTTACGCAAACGACGTAAAAAATGCAAAAATCTAATCGGGAACGACGTCCATACTTAACATTGGGTGCGCCTCATAGAAGCAGGCACAACGTTATGCCAAAAAAGCCTTACGCAAACGACGTAAAAAACGAACGCCGGGCACACGTACGTTTGTAAATCGGCGTATCTAGGTAATTTGCATACTCTCCGCCGAAAACGACGGGAGCGCCACCTAGCGGCCAGCGTGAGAATGCACCTTAAGATACGACGGCGTAAGAGACTTATGCCAGTCGTATCTTAGGGTAATGTCGGCGTATCTAGCTTTCTGAATACAGAACGTAGATACACCGGCACAGCTTTGAATTTACGCAGCGTATCTATGGATACGCCGGCATAATTCTTTGCTGAATCTAGCCCATAGGATTCAGAATATCAAGCAATGAGTTTTTCAAATCTTTGCTATTCTCCACATATCATCCTAGACACCTAAAGGGGAATATCCCACATCAGGGAGGATCTCTTAGATATTTATTGTGGAGAGCTGGATGGCGGCTGATGAGCAGGAGTACCAGGTGAGACTTGGCAGAATAGAGAGCCAGGAGCAGAGTAATGAGCCAGACCAGAAGTCATGCATGGAATATCAGCCAGGAGTAAGGCAGCAAGCAGAGTCAGGAGACAGCTGGGGTCATACACTGGTAATCAGGCAGCAGCTGAGTCAGAAGAGCAAGCCAGAGGTTAATATACACAAATCAGCAGGCAGAAGCGGAGATACTGAAACAAGACAAGGGTCAAATCCAGGAATGGAGATAAGACAGGTCAAGGGCAAGCCAGGTCGGTAAGGTCAAGGGCAAGCCAGGTCGGTAATAACAGGAAAATGAATAATAGCAGGAACTCAGGGCCAAATCCTCAGCCAGGCGGCGTAACTTAACTTTCAGCAGTTAAGTTACACTGACTTAAAGTTTTTACCTAAGTGCCTGATCCACAAAGCACTTACGTAAAAATTTCAAGCCGTGTAAGTTAAGTGCCGCCGTCGTAAGGCGTTCCTCCTCTCCGGGGGGCGTTTACAATTTAAATGAGGCGCGCTCCCGCGCCGGCCGTACTGCGCATGCGTGTGACGTCATTTTCCCGACGTGCATCGCGCGAACGTAATTGACGCCGGGCGGCTTTGTGGATTGCGACGGGACACTAAAGTTGCGACGGGTGAAAAAAAGACGCGCCGGGAAAACAAATAATTAAAAAAAAAAATGACAGCGTCGCTCAGCATGCATTCCTGAGAGGGAGAACTCCATGCCAATTTTCAACGAAAAAAACGGCATGGGTTCCCCCCCCCAGGAGCATACCAGGCCCTTAGGTCTGTTATGGGTTGTAAGGAGACCCCCCCTCCGCCGCAAAATTGACGTAGGGGGTCCCCCTACAATCCATACCAGACCCGTATCCAAAGCACGCTACCCGGCCGGTCAGGAATGGGAGTGGGGACGAGCGAGCGCCCCCCCCCCCTCCTGAGCCGTGCCAGGCCGCATGCCCTCAACATGGGGGGGTTGGGTGCTCTGGGGCAGGGGGGCGCACTGCGGGCCCCCCCACCCCAGAGCACCCTGTCCCCATGTTGATGAGGACAGGACCTCTTCCCGACAACCCTTGCCATTGGTTGTCGGGGTATGCGGGCGGAGGCTTATCGGAATATGGGAGTCCCCTTTAATAAGGGGGCCCCCAGATACCGGCCCCCCACCCTAAGTGAATGGATATGGGGTACATCGTACCCCTATCCATTCACCTGTAGGCAAAAAGTAAAAGTTAATAAACACACAACACAAGGCTTTTTAAAATAATTAATTATTCTGCTCCGGATGCCCCCCCTGTCTTCGTTATTAGCTCAATTACCAGGGGGGGCTTCTTCTTCCACTCTCCGGGGGTCTTCCGCTCTCCGGGGGTCTTCTCCGCTCTCCGGGGGGGGCTTCTCCGGACTCCGGGGGGCTTCTTCCATCTTCTCCCCTCTTCCGCTGTTGACTCGGCGAACCCCGGTTCTTCTGCAGCTCTCCGGTGCCTTCTTCTTCAGCGCTGGCTGCCTGCTATGTTTGTGTGTTAGCTCGATTTCAAACAGGCAGCCGGCGCGGTCTTCTGTGACGTCATCTTCTCTTCTGTTCTTCTCCCCTCTTCCGATGTTGCCTCGTCGCCTGTTGTCGCTGTAATAATGGAAGCGCGCCTTGCATCACATTTATATAGGCATCACCGTCCCATCATGCTCCGGTAGGTACCCACGTGGTGGGTGCACGTGGGTAGGCACCCACCACGTGGGTACCTGCCGTAGCATGATGGGACGGTGATGCCTATATAAATGTGATGCAAGGCGCGCTTCCATCATTACAGCGACAACAGGCGACGAGGCAACATCGGAAGAAAGGAAGAGAAGACCCTGACGCCACAGAAGACCGCGCCGGCTGCCTGTTTGAAATCGAGCTAACACACAAACATAGCAGGCAGCCAGCGCTGAAGAAGAAGGCACCGGAGAGCTGCAGAAGAACCGGGGTTCGCCGAGTCAACAGCGGAAGAGGGGAGAAGATGGAAGAAGCCCCCCGGAGTCCGGAGAAGCCCCCCCCGGAGAGCGGAAGAAGAAACCCCCCCCGGAGAGCGGAGAAGACCCCCGGAGAGTGGAAGAAGAAGCCCCCCCTGGTAATTGAGCTAATAACGAAGACAGGGGGGGCATCCGGAGCAGAATAATAAATTATTTTAAAAAGCCTTGTGTTGTGTGTTTATTAACTTTTACTTTTTGCCTCCAGGTGAATGGATAGGGGTACGATGTACCCCATATCCATTCACTTAGGGTGGGGGGCCGGTATCTGGGGGCCCCCTTATTAAAGGGGACTCCCAGATTCCGATAAGCCCCGCCCGCATACCCCGACAACCAACGGCAAGGGTTTTCGGGAAGAGGTCCTGTCCTCATCAACATGGGGACAGGGTGCTCTGGGGTGGGGGGGCCCGCAGTGCGCCCCCCTGCCCCAGAGCACCCAACCCCCCCATGTTGAGGGCATGCGGCCTGGCACGGCTCAGGAGGGGGGGGGACGCTCGCTCGTCCCCACTCCCATTCCTGACCGGCCGGGTAGCGTGCTTTGGATACGGGTCTGGTATGGATTGTAGGGGGACCCCCTACGTCAATTTTTCGGCGGAGGGGGGGTCTCCTTACAACCCATAACAGACCTACGGGCCTGGTATGCTCCTGGGGGGGAACCCATGCCGGTTTGGATTTTACAAATTGCCGTGGAGTTCTCCCTCGGGAATGCATACCAAATGCCGTCGCTTGAATGGGCCTTTACAAGGTGTGACTAACTTTACACTTTGTAAAAGCAGCCCTAGTTTTACACCAGGCAAACTAACACTTACGGCGAAAAAACTAGGCACAAAAGCTTTGAGGATCGCCCTAAGTGCTAATTTGCATACTAGCAGAGGCATTTCGACTCGAAATGCCCCCAGTGGCGGATGCGGTACTGCATCCTAAGATCCAGCAGTGTAAGTCCCTTACAGATGTCGGATCTTCTGCCTAACTTAGGAAAACTGCTTCTGAGGATCAGTTCCAAAGTTAGAACCAGAGATACGACGGCTTACGCCGGAGTATCTCTTTTGTGGATTTGGCCCTCAGAAACACACAGGGGAGCTAAAAATCATCCTAGTGAAAGACATGGATGAGTGAGTTTGGGGTGGAGGAACTTTAACTGACAATTGCGCGGTCGTGCGACACTGTACCCAACCAAAATTGATGTCATTTTTCCCCCCACAAATAGAGCTTTCTTTTGGTGGTATTTGATCACCTCTGTGGTTTTTATTTTTTGTGCTATAAACGGAAACTTTGTGGACTGCACAAGTTAACCAGACGTATATAGGTGAAGAAAGTAATAATTTAATAATAAAATGTGAATAATATGTAACACAACCACCTCCAATAATACACAGTGCACAACAAACCAATATTAGACAAGACCCCAAAATAACAATAATCAGAACGAATAAATATAGCCAAAAGGGAATACCGGAATCATAGTCTAGCTAAGGCAGGGTCATAACGGGAGGTCAGCAAATGGGGGACAAGGAGCAATGGACAGGGAGAGGGTGGAAGGGATCGGATGGCAGGGCAGGGATCCAGGGATTCAGGACTGACAGGAACAGGTATAAATAGGTTTGGGATCAGGTCCAGATAACAGGTTCAGATAAGGGCACAAGATGAAGCCAAGGCAAGGTATGTTGAACCTGGAGGGTTTTTATACCACTACCTGCTATCAGGTTCAGGTGATTCCTAATCGCAGGAGGAGATATCTGCTCCATCCTGCCAGGATCCACCCGCTGGTGGACGCCAGTACTGCGGCCCAAAGATCACATAACACCAGCAGGGAAAGGCTCTCCTGACAGTTCCAAACTGTCAGGAGACACCTGCTGGTGGACATCAGTACTGCACGCCAAATATCAGATGGTATCACCAGCGAGTGGAACCTTTCCTGACAATTTGTTTACTTTTTTTGCTATAATAAATATCCCCATAATAACTTAAAAAAAAAAAAATCTTCATCAGTTTAGGCCAATATGTAAAAAAAAAATGCAATAAGCGTATATTGATTGGTTTGCGCAAAAGTTATAGCGTCTACAAAATAGGGGATATATTTATGGCATTTTTATTATAATTTATATTGACAGATCCCCGGTCTGTCTCTCTGGAGAGCGATCGCGGGTCGCCGGAAGACATTGTGGCCACCGGCCATGCACATGCACTCCCTATAGCCCTTACAGCGGCTGCCATACAGCTACTGTGATTCGCGCAGGGGAGCCAGCAACAGCGGCTGGTCGGCAAGTAGTTAATGGCACCCCTAACATTTTTGTAAATATTTTATTATATCTTGTCATGTAACAACACTGAAGAAATGACACTTTGCTACTATGTGTGTAGAGTAGCTTTGTATAACAGTGTAAATTTGCTGTCCCCTTAAAATAACTCAACACACAGCCATTAATGTCTAAACTGCTGGCAACAAATGTAAGTACACCCCTAAGTGAAAATGTCCAAATTGGGCCAAAAGTGTCAATATATTGTGTGGCCACCATTATTTTCCAGCACTGCCTTAACCCTCTTGGGCATGGAGTTCGCAGGTTGACACTGGAGTCCTCTTCCACTCCTCCATGAGGACATGCATGGCCAGTCCATCACTGTTACCCTCAGTTTCTTTAGCAAAGCAGTAGTCATCTTGGAGGTGTGTTTGGGGTCGTTATCATGTTGGAATACTGCCCTGCGGCCCAGTCTCCAAGGGGAGGGGATCATGTTCTGCTTCAGTATGTCACAATACGTATGTTGGCAGTCATGTTTCCCTCAATGAACTGTAGCTCCCCAGTGTCGGCAGCACTCATGCAACCCCAGGCCATGACACTCCCACCACCATGCTTGACTGTAGGCAAGACACACTTGTCTTGTAATCCTCACCACATCTGAACCAAATACATTTATCTTGGTCTTATCAGACCACAGGACATGGTTCCAGTAATCCATGTCCTTAGTCTGCTTGTCTTCAGCAAACTGTTTGCAGGCTTTCTTGTGCATCATCTTTAGAACAGGCTTCCTTCTGGGACGACAGCCATGCAGACCAATTTGATGCAGTGCGCGGCGTATGGTCTGAGCACTGACAGGCTGACCCCCCACCCCTTTAACCTCTGCAGCAATGCTGGCAGCACTCACTCAAATCTATTTCCCAAAGACAACCTCTGCATATGATGCTGAGCACGTGCACTCAGCTTCTTTGATCGACCATGGCGAGGCCTGTTCTGAGTGGAACCTGTCCTGTAAACCGCTGTAGAGTCTTGGCAATCTTCTTAGAAACTAGGCCATCTTTATGTAGAGCAACAATTCTTTTTTTAAGATCCTCAGAGAGATCTTTGCCATGAGGTGCCATGTTGAACTTCCAGTGACCAGTATGAGAGAGTAAGAGTGATAACACCAAAATGTATCACACCTGCTTCCCATTTACATCTGAGACCTTGTAACACTAATGAGTCACATTACACCGGGGATGTAAAATGGCTAAGAGTGGGAGGGTCTTAAAGGGGCATTAAATATCAGGAGTGTACTACATACAGAATGCAGAGTTACAGAGTTCAGGGTTTAGGAGTGCGCTACCTACAGTGTGCAGAGTTCAGGAGTATGCTATGTACAGAGTGCAGGGTTTATCTGTGCACTATGTACGGTGTGCAGAGTCCAGGGGTACACTACATACAGAGTGCAGGGCTCAGGAGTGCACTACGTACAGTACTATGTACACTACGTGCACTACGTACAGAGTGCAGCATTCAGGAGTGCATTATGTACAGAGTTCAGGAGTGCACAGTGCAGTGGCGGCCCGCTGATTAGGTGTGCAGGGGCGCCACCCCCCTATATGGGCATCCAGACACCTAATCTGCATGCATGGTGCCAGACGCATGGACTCCAATGGGGTTATTTTTTTGAAGCACATGATTACAACCAGAGGCTCTAATAGGTTTAAGAAAAGGGTAGGCTTGAGGTGCCCTGAGTCCACCCAGTTGTGTGACAATAGTGAATGAATATTCGCTATTGTAACACTGATTCTCCACCCGGTCAATCAGGAAGCAGGTCCTGAGATCCCAGTTTTCCAATCGGCCGAAAGGTGAAGTGATCCGATTTGCCTAGGAGGAGGAGGGAGGAGACGCACGGCCGCTGTGATGCCAAGGACAGACCGACCGACCCACCAGCTGCCAAGTCTGATCCTCCGGCCCCTCCATGCTGAGTGCTGTCAGCTCCTCCATGGATCGCCCCTGTGTCAGCGCACACCGCACACACCTCTCCGACATCAATCCCCCCCTGCCGCAGATCTCATCAACCTGGCATAGTTCAGGAATGGGCTTTGTACAGAGTGCAGGTTTCAGGTATGCGCTGCATACAGTGTTCAGGAGTGCACTACCTACAGTGTACAGAGTGCATGGTTTATTTGTGCACTATGTACAGAGTGAAGAGTTCAGGGGTACACTACATACAGAGTACAGTTTTCAGGAGTCTACTATGTACAGAATGCAGAGTTCAGTGGAGAGAGTGTAACATTTAGGGGTGTGCAGTGTATAGAGTTCAGGGGTGTGCAGTGTACAGAGTGTAGAGTTCAAGGATGCACATTGTATAGAGTGCAGAGTTCAGGGATGCACAGTGTACAGGGTTCAGAGGTGACCAGTTTAAAGAGTTCAGGGGTCAGCAGGGTATCCCCTCCCACCCCCACATCCTCATCTTCGACAGGATTGGCATCCCAATCCCCCCATTCACTGTAAATCATCTTCTACTGCTATCACAATTTCCCCTCTCCCTAGTTGTACACATGCCATCAAAACATTTCCCCACAAATTTCCCCTTCAAACACAGACCACAGATACAGCATGTATCGACGGGGGGCGCAAGAGATTTTCTTCCTCCCAGGCTCTTCCGCATGATCTGTCATAAGATAAGAGAGAGGAGAAGCCTAGTGGAAGCTTCCTTGGCTCTTTTAACCTGGTGCGACAGGCAGCATTCGGTGGGCAGAGAAACCGCTGGTGCCAGCAATTTCAGCAGGGTAATGCCTAAATGCCCATATTCATATTCCAGAGGGTAGTACTGGGGGGATTAGTGGTAGGTTGACTAAAGCACCTAGACCCGAGGTAAGAATAATAATAAGTCTTATTTGCAACCCCAGAGCACCGAATAAGGAGATAATATTTGTTAGCGGTCAAAACTATGTGGCATGTTCACCAATGCTAGGAGTCTGGCGAACAAGATGGGAGAACTAGAGCTACTGTTGTATGAGGAGGATTTAGATTTTGTAGGAATTACAGAGACTTGGTTTGACAGCTCTCATGATTGGCTGGCAGCCATTCAAGGGTATTCCCTATATCGAAGGGATAGAGAGGGTAAAAAAGGGGGAGGTGTATGCCCATATACCAAAAACTGATGTACAAGTGAATGTGAGAAATTACATCACAAAGGGAGCAATGAAGGAGGTGGAATACTTATGGGTAGAGCTACAAAGGGAGGAAGCTAAGGGGAAAGTAATACTGGGAGTATGCTATAGGCCCCCTAACCAGACGGAGGAGGTGAAAGTGGACCTCCTATGACAATTTGGATTAGCAGCAAGAATGTAAAGTGTCATTATAATGGGGTATTTTAATTATCCAGACATAGACTGGGTGGAAGGAACCATGCATTTATCTAAGGCTCTCCAGTTCCTAAATGTCTTACAGAACAATTTCATGGGTCAGATGGTAAATGCACCAACTAGAAACAAAGACCTACTGATTGCCAACAATCCAGACCTTATCACGGGTGTGAAAATACAGGGCAATTTAGGAAATAGCAATCACAGGTCAAATAGTTTTAGTATAAATCACACAAATAGGAAACATAAGCGGAATACAAAGACACTGAATTTTAAAAGAGCCAACTTCCCTAAACTACAATCCTTGCTAGAGGATAAAAAATAGGATAAAAACTTAGGAACAAAGGACACATAGGAAAAAGGGGTATGCTTTAAAAGCATATTAAAAAAGGGCACTAGCCAGTGCATCCCAATGGAAATGTAATTTAAAAGAGCTAATAAAAGTCCTGGGTGGCTTAACTCCAATGTAAAAATGCATATAAAAGCAAAAGAGAAGGCCTTCAAAAATACAAGGCTGGGGGATCATCATCAGCATTCCAACTTTACAAAGAATGCAACAAGAAATGTAAAGGTGCAATCAGGGCAGCTAAGGTAGAACATCAAAGGCACATAGTGGAGAAAAGTAAAACAAATCCCAATAAATTCTTTAAGTACATAAATAGTAAGAAAGGGACGTCAGATCATATTGATCCCATAAAGGATGATGAAGGGAATCTGGTTACTAAGGATGGAGAGATGGTGAAAGTTTTGAACTTATTCTTGTTCTCGGTCTTCGCAAGGGAATTGGGGGTCTTTAGTAACCAAAACTGCAATGTTTATCCTCATGACATGTCACAGGAAGCACCCTCATGGCTAACAGAGGACAGAATTAGAAATACACTTAAAAAACGTAACATTAATGAAGTCACCGGTAGGGATGAGCTTCGAGTTCGAGTTGAACACCATGTTCGACCGTTCGCCGAATTTCGAACATTATGGGCCGTTCACGCCAAATTCGAGTGGCGCGTCACGGCCCATAATTCACTGCGGCATCGCAGTGCATTGCTGGCTGATGATTGGCCAAGCATGCACTATGACTTGCATGCTTTGGCCAATCACAGCACGGAAAAATCGAAAAAGCCAGGGTGGCTTTGGCCAATTATGTCTCAGGGGGTTTAGTACAAGCCCCACACTATACAATAGGAGAGGTAACTGTCAACGCAGATACAAAGTACATGTATAGGTAGGGGTATGGTGATTAGTCCATTAGAAATAATAGTAACAGGCAGTTCAATGGTTAAAAATGCAGGTTATTTGGCTGTTAATTGCGGCTGCTGTCCTCAGAGAGCTGACTCTGTGGTAAACAAAACAGGGGTAGAGAAAGGAAGTGGTAAACAAAAGAGGGGTAGAGAAAGGAAGTGGCACCTAAGTGCAGTATTAACCACTTGCTGACGGCCGTACGACTTTGTACGGCCTCAGCGCGGCTCCCAATCTCTAACAGGCTGTCTTTTTACGGCCGCCCCTTTGCACGTTCCCCGCGCGCGCTCCCCAGCGCGCAGCAGGGAACTGCTGTGCTGGCCGTGTCCCTTGGACACAGCCAGTCACAGATCGCCGTAAACGGCCAATCAGAGCGGCCGTTTCCTAGGCGATCTGTGCGGCCAATGAGAGATGATCTCATATGTTTACATATGAGATCATCTCTCATTCCCGGCTCTCGCAGACAGCGGTGCTGTCAGGGGAGAGAGGAGACGGATCTGTGTCTCTTGTACATAGAGACACAGATCGGTCACCCCCCCCAGTCACCCCCCTTCCCCCACAGTTAGAACACTAATTAGGGTACACATTTAACCCCTTCCTCGCCCCCTAGTGTTAACCCCTTCCCTGCCAGTCACATTTATACAGTAATTAGTGCATATTTATAGCACTGATTGCAGTATAAATGTGAATGGCGCCAAAAATGTGTCAAAAGTGTCCGATGTGTCCGCTATAACGTCGCAGTCCCAATAAAAATCGCAGATCGCCGCCATTACTAGTAAAAAAAATAAAAAATAATAATAATTCTGTCCCTTATTTTGTAGGCGCTATAACTTTTGCGCAAACCAGTCGCTTATTGCGATTTTTTTTTTTTTTTTACTAAAAATATGTAGAATACGTATCGGCCTAGACTGAGGATAAAAAAAAAAGTAAAAAAAAATTGAGCTATTTATTATAGCAACAAGTAAAAAAATGTTTTTTTTTTTCAAAATTGTCGCTCTATTTTTGTTTATAGCGCAAAAAATAAAAACCGCAGAGGTGATCAAATACCACCAAAAGAAAGCTCTATTTGTGGGGAAAAAAGGACGTTAATTTTGTTTGGGAGCCACGTCGCACGACCGCGCAATTGTCAGTTAAAGCGACGCAGTGCCGAATCGCAAAAAGTCCTCTGGTCAGGAAGGGATTTAAGTGCCCAGTAAGGAAGTGGTTAAAGAGGTTACTTTAATGACACATTGTACAAAACACACTTACAAGAAGGTAAGGAAAGAAGGCTCATCTGTAACATCCTGTAGTCCTCGTCCCGGATCCATGGGCTGCTTAGAAGTGAAGAAAGCAGAATGTGTGGAGTCTTCAGGCTTGTCCTGTGGCCATCAGGATGAGGCCTGTTCCAGCCTCACGGGTCACGTGACAGGTTACGTGATTACTTCCGAGGAACACTGCTGGGAGGAGGATCAGACAGGGAGAACAAAGGCTGATTGGGCTATGCGCTCGGAGCCACTGCTCCTTCTATTGGCCTGATGGTGAGCTATAGAGGCTGGTGCTTTTATGCTTATGTTGGCGCCGTGGGACTACAGGTCCCAGCACGGCCCAAGATAGCAGCAAACTAACAAATAAATACGATGGCATAAGTAGAAAAGCTGGATAAAATACTATTAAAGATGTGTATATGAAAAAAACCAAAAAACAAACATGTATATAAAAACTGGGGTGTATAAGAACCAGGATAATTAAACAAATGTATGTCATAAAACTATGGAGAATATATATATATGTATAAAACACAGGACCAACAAAGAATATATGTAAAATTATATATATATATATATATATATATATATATATATATATATATATATATATATATATATATATATATATATATATGTATATATATATATATATATATATATATATATAAATGAAAATAATATAAAGTATATATTGAAAATGCATATCAGGAATCACATAATGAGAGATGATTAAAAAAACATGTTTGCATGGATTATTAGAAGGGACCCATTCAAGAATATATATATATATATATATATATATATATATATATATATATATATTTATAACACATAGGGAGGGACGCTCAGAAGGCTACAGCACCTGGTATTCCCAGGCGGTCTCCCATCCAGGTACTAACCAGGGCTGACCCTGCTTAGCTTTCGAGATCAGGTGCTTTCAGGGTGATTAATATCAGCTAGAAAACTGACAAAATATCACTATAATTGGGTAACACCAAAGGATTATAAAATATAGGCAAAATGAGGTAAAAAGAAGAAATGCTAAAACCGTAGTTGTAATTATTACAGCTAATGATTACGATGCTTACTATGGTAGCAAATCAGACAGAGGAACGCTGTACAGGTAAGGGACATGGGGTAATATATATATATATATATATATATATAAAATATACTATGCTGTGCAAGGAATACACATAGTGGGTGTGCATACACATATACATATGCATGCACATGTACACATATAGGTATGCATCTAAATGTGTAGAAGAGGCGTGAGAAAATGCATAAATGCACACTTACATACACAAAATACACACATTGGCATATAAGGGAAGGAAGGAGGATAAGACATATCTAAACACAAAAAAAAATTGAGTTCACAACAGTGTGTGAACCTCAATCTCCTCATTCAACCCCCCAGGGGCAAGAGTGCCCAGGGAATATATCCAATAAGTTTCTTGCTGACACAGGCGTTTGTACCATTCAGCGGCACTGTAGATGGCAGGGATGGACTCAACCACCCACACCTTGAGACCAGCTGTAGATTGGTCATGGTGGGTAAGGAAGTGCTTAGGAACACTGTGGTGGTCACTGCCCTTTTCGATAAACCACCTGTGCTCGCCGAAACACGCCCTAAGTGCCCTAATTGTCCTGCCAACATAAAAGACAGGTGAGGCAGTGCACAGCAAACTCTGTAGAACAATTATAAAATTCCTTCAGGGTATAACTTTTCCCTTTAACTGAAAAAAGTTTTTTGACCATGGTGTATAAACTGACAAGTCAAACAGTGTTTTTTTACACTAGTACATCCCTCTAAGGGGTATGAGTACTAGGCGTGATGAGATGGGTTGGACTGACTTATTTTTGCTTTTACTGGGTGTGATTTTGCTCTTTATATTTCTACATTTTCTGTATGCAACTTTGGGTTTTGTTTCAATGGTAGTTATCAAATGAGGGTCCTCAACTAGAATGGGCCAGTGTGCCGCTAAAATCTTTTCCATGTTTTTGTACTTGTCATGGAACTGTGTAATAAAACATGTGGGAGGCTTAGTAACAGGTGGTGGAATTTGTGGACCTGTAGTTGGGTTGCGATAATTGTTATAAGCATCACTAATAAGTGCGCTGGGATAACCTTTCTCTAAAAAACTTCTGGGAGAGCAATTGGCCATGGGCCTCAAAATCGGAATCTTTGGTGCAGTTCCTACGTAGGCAACAGAACTGACTGCGGGGGATGTTATTAACCCATCTAGGATGGTGGCAACTCTTGTAATGAATGAATGGGTTCCCTGCTGTAGGTTTGTTAAAGTTGTTTGCATAGATAGTACCTTTCTCGTGGCAAAGTTCAAGGTCTAAGAATGCTAGGGTATGTGGGTCGGCCATGTGGGTAAAAGATAGGCCCAAAGTGTTTAAATTGCAATATTGCACAAAGCCAGCGATATCATCAGCTATGCCATCCCAGATGATCACTATGTCATCAATATATCGACCATAGTACACCACCTGGGCGGCAAAGGGGTGGTCAGCTGCAAGATACATGCTCTCCCAAAACCCCATTGTAAGGTTGGCATAGCTGGGGGCAAAGTTTGCCCCCATAGCTGTGCCATGGACTTGTAGATAATGTGTTCCATCTGACTCAAAGTAGTTATGTTTTAAACAGAACACTAGGGATTCTAAGGTGGATTGTATAGAGAAGATGGAATCATTCTTAGCATATGAACTAGATACACATGAGGAACACCACCAGACTTGGGCCCCCTGGAGGGTATTTAGAGAAATAACAAGAAATTAGAAAGTCCTTGTGGAAATTAAACAAAGTAAGGAAAATAGTTGTGATAAGCAGGGGTCTTTGCTGCCATCCCCTACCCTCTCATTCCTTTTTTTTCTCTCTCTTCTCCTTTTTTGGTTTACTTTGTCCTGTCTTGTCTTGTTCTGTCTTTGTTTTGTTGTGTTATGTCATATGTTTTATTTTATTTTGTCTTTTGAGTTATATGTGAAAATATACTTGAAATTGGCTAAATGAAATAACTGTATTATTTATATATGAACGAACTCATCAATGTTTGTACTATAATTTATAACGTTATATTAAAATCAGAATGAAATATAAAGTAAGGTCCGTGGGCATGAACCATAGGGTGAGTACATGGATTGAAAACTGGCTACAGGGGTGAGTTTAGAGGGTGGTGATAAATGGGAAGTACTCAGAATAGTCCGGGGTGGAAAGTGGGGTCCCCCAGGGCTCTGTCCTGGGACCAATCCTTTTTAATTTATTCATAAACTATCTGGAGGATGGGATAAACAGCTCAATCTCAGTATTTGCAGACAATACTAAGCTAAGCAAGGAAATAACTTCTCTGCAGGATGTGGAAACCTTGCAAGAAGATCTGAACAAATTAATGGGGTGGGCAACTACATGGCAAATGAGGTTTATTGTGGAAAAATGGCAAAAATATGAATGCAATCTACTCACTAGGGGGAGAACCTCTGGGGGAATCTAGAAAGGAAAAGGACCTGGAGGTCCTAGTAGATGACAGGCTCAGCAAAGGCATGCAATGCCAAGCTTCTGCAAGCAAAGCCAATTGAATATTGACAAGCATTAAAAAGGTGATTAACTCCAGAGATAAAATGATAATTCTCCCACTCTACAATACTCTGGTCCAGCCACACCTGGAGTATGCTGTCCAGTTCTGGACACCAGTCCTCAGAAAGGATGTGCTGGAACTGGAGAGAGTCCAGAGAAGGGCAACAAAACTAATAAAGGGTCTGGACTACCTTAGGTATGAAGAAAGGTTAAGAGCACTGAACTTGTTCTTTCTAGAGAGGAGAAGCTTGGGAGGGGATATGATTTCAATGTACAAATGACCCTGAAAGCGGCCAGGATGTGGAATTCTCTTCCACAAGTAGTGGTTTCAGTGGGGAACATTGATAATTAAAAAATATATTAGATAAGCACCTTAACGATACAGGGATATACAATGTAATACTGACATAAATCACACACATAGGTTGGACTTGAAGGACTTGTGTCTTTTTTCACCCTTGCCTACTATATGTAACTATATGCAACTATATGTAGGGCCATACCTAAAGCATTTGGCACCCCGGGGCGGATCCTATATCTGGCACCCCCCATCTGGCACCCTCTTCACTGATCATACCTGTACACACTCAGCCCCCCTCACACCTCTATGCACTCAGACCCCCTCACTCCAGAGCAGGCAAACTTCCCCCATTTATTTGTTTATTCTATGAATAAACGAACAGCTGATGTATGAGTCGAACTTACGTCCAGCCCATCCCTAATATAGATACAAAGAAAAGTGTTTTTCCAATGTCTGCCTCAAATCTGGGCTCCACAACTCCTATATATCTTCCATAATTCACCAATGTGGATATCGAATAAATGGTTCAAAAGAATTGATACCCAGATGCGGGAGTTGATATGGAAGAAAAAAGTAGCTAGGATTAGTTTAACCACTCTACATTATGGAAAGAATAGGGGGGAATTGGCCGTACTTCATCCTAAAACTTATTTTTTGGCCTCTCAGATACAACAGCTGGCGGGATGGGAACGGGAAGAAAGAGAGGATCCGAATATAAACTTGGTGACTGGTACTGCTCCCTCATTAAAGGCAGCCTCTCATCTTGAGATGGGCTTGCCCAGTATGCTACAGTCAGCACCCACAGGAACCCTCCTCAGAAAGGTATGGGGGGAGCTACGGAAAACTTTGGGGACAGAGGGTATGCTACCATTCACTCCGATATGGAACAATCCGAGATATGCAGAGCTACAGGTTGTAGCAGGTTTCACTTCCTAGAAAAAAAGGGTAATCTGGTTCTTTTCACAGCTGTACGAGGGTGAGGTGCTGAAAACCTACAGGCAGTTGTGCAGGGAATACCAGTTAGCCCCCGGGGGATTTTACCAGTATCTCCAGCTCTGGCATGCCCTACAGAAACAACAACAAATACGATCGCTGGTGGTAACATCACCGTCGCCTTTGATGACTGCGGTTCTGCAAGCAGAAGCTCGGAGAGGACTGATAACAAAAATATATGAGGGACTGCTAGCAACAATTCAGAATCATGATTCCCTTAGAAGCCATAGGAAGTGGGTGGAAGACATCGGGGAGATAGACGGAGACCAGTGGGAGAGGGCGCTTGAATCTGTCCCGGTGGTGTCCGTTTCTGCGTCGCACAAACTGTCAAAACTCTTTATCCTACACAGGGCGTACAGAACAGCGCCACAATTACATAGATGGGGAAGAAGGGACACCCCTATGTGCCCAAAGTGTAGGTTTCAGCAAGGGGACTTTATACATTTGATTTGGAGATGTCCAAAGCTTCACAGGTACTGGGAGGAAGTATCCCAGTGTATTACTAGAGTAGCACAGGTACCAGTCCCATTGGATCCACATGAATACTTGTTAGGGGCCATTGACCCTGGAGAGTATACAAAAGGAAAGTATTATATGATAACTAGACTGTTGTATTTGGCAAGAAAACTAATTTCTTGTTATTGGATGGCCTCGGGGGTCCCCACAGGGAAGTAATGGAGTGCGTATGTCAACTCCCTGCTGGGTAGAGAACATCTGGCCTATAAAAGAAGGAAAAAAGAGGGTAAATTTGAGGAAATTTGGCATTCCTGGTTGAGAGATACGAGTGTTGCACCACCAAAACTGGTGTTGGATAGATTTTCTATGTAGAGTGCAGAGGACAGGGGGGAGGGGGAGGGAGAGGGGGAGGGGGGAGGTGGTGGGATATAATAAATAAAGAGATGTACACGGGTATATTATAGGAATGTAAAAATGTTGTATAATGCATGTTAACTGAATTGCAATGGATGCCGAATAGGCATATCTATGTATGAAATAAGAAAATAAAAATAAAAATAAAGTGGATTTAAAAAAAATATTATCAAACTCTCTTTTGCATTGGTACGCATTTTCTAGGACAGGCAATCACTTGCTTTTTATCCTTGGAAATGTCCAGATTGGCAAATTTTGTCTCCTATAGACTTTGGGGTTCGAAATAAGGTTTGCAATTTTCAGACTTTATAATAGATACAAAAAATGGCCAAACAACCAAACCCAGGCACATTTACTTATTCTTACTTAGGATCTGAAAAGGATGCATCTCAAGTATCTCTGTAATGCACTGGTATAGGATTCGGGGGGCCTCATATGGATACAGGGATTGATCTGAAGCCTAAAGCCCCGTACACGCGGTCGGACTTTTGCCCAACCAACTTCAAAATCTGCAACTTTTCAAATTTGTCCGACTGTGTGTATGCTCCATCGGACCAACTTTTTCTGGTTTCATCCGACAAAAAGTTGGGTCTGCGAACGGACCAACTTTTCGGCAACAAAAGTCTGATGGTGCTTTGTGTGACCGTGTGTACAGCAATCCAACCAACTTTTGGACAAAGTGCAAATACGAATGCTCAGAACCAATGTTAAAAGCAACAAACAATAGCAGAAGTTAACCAAAGGGTGGCGGTAAAGAGCAGAAAAGAGCAAAAAAAAAAAACACGCGATGTTAGGAAACTTTTAGAAAAGTTTGCAGAAAAGTCTGACTGTGTGTATGCTATGGGTGTGGCAGGACAAATCAATTAGGACAAAAATCCAAGGGAAATTTTGTTGGATGTCCTACCGTGTGTATGAGCCTTTACACAGGTATTTCAGATAACACAAGGCACCTTCGCTTCATTGCTGTTGTTATATTAGGCACTATTTAGGACAGATCAGGTTCACTTTAAAGGGGTTGTAAAGGTACAATTTTTTTGTCCTAAATGGCTTCCTTTACCTTGGTGCAGTCCTCCTTCATTTACCTCATCCTTCCATTTTGCTTTTAGATTTCCTTATTTCTTCTGAGAAATTCTCACTTCCTGTTCTTCTGTCTGTAACTCCACACAGTAATGGGAGGCTTTCTCCCTGGTGTGGAGTGTCATGCTCGCCCCCTCCCTTGGACTACAAGAGAGTCAGGACGCCCACTAACACACAGCTTCTTTCACTTTCTGCAACGTAGAGAGTGTCCTGACTCTCCTGTAGTCCAAGGAAGGGGCGAGCACAATACTCCACACCAGGGAGAAAGCCTTGCATTACTGTGTGGAGTTACAGACAGAAGAACAGGAAGTGAGAATTTCTCAGAAGAAATAAGGACATTTAAAAGCAAAATGGAAGGATGAGGTAAGTGAAGGAGGACTGCTCTAAGGTAAAGGAAGCTATTTAGGGAAAACAAATTGTACCTTTACAACCCCTTTAAAGATAAAGGTCAGGTGCATGCAAAATAAAGACAAAATGATAATATGAGCCTAAGAAACCAAATATATCTCAGTTAACCTCTGAAAAAGTTCAGTCTGATTAGACTTACTAGGCTTAGATTACTAGACATGTATCCTTTATCCTATTAAATAATCCATTTTTTTTTCTAGATGATAGAAAATGAATTATGTTTTGGAGGAAAGTTCCATAGCAGGCTTATGCATGGCCTCAATGATTTCCTATTAAGTCACACACTAGCATAAATTAGCAGCTCTCAGCATGACATACTTTTAAATTCTCCTTTTAAGACTAGAAAAAGTGGCTCTGATAACACCTGTCTAAAACCACTTTTCAGTTAATAAGGTTAATGACTTATTTTCCATGTGACAGCTATATGATTTTATAAGGTGATTAGAGTCCCTAAATATGATTTATAGAAGACTCCTGTTGCTAGGCTTGTATGTGTCATGTTTCTGTAAAAAGCACCCGCAACTAAGGCTCTCAGACTCATTATCTCACAGCAGTGGTTTACAAGCACAGTCTCTGAGCCATTAATTTGCACCAAAAGGGCACCTGTCACTTTAGTGCAAACAAGCTCTGCCCAGCTGTATGTTTACACTCTCTCTCATCTTTCAATCATTAAGAATTGTACTATATGACACAAAATATGTTTACTGTAAGACATGTTTTTATCTGCTGTGTTTAATTCATGATATATCAAAAAATATATTGTGTGCTTGGCCCCATTTTATCAGTAAACACTGCTGTTTATGATGTTTGATTATCCACTATCGTGTAATAAAAAAAAGACCACCAATCACATAGGGTAATATGAGTCAACCATAAAAAAAAAAAAAAAAACAATTATATATATAAAGATTGATATGTTCCTGCTGTATCAATTCTTTGTCTATCGATAGTTAAAAGTGTAGATGGCTTTACCAATTGAAAGTCCAAAATTAATATGAATGTATTTTTTAAATGTCTATATGACAAAGTATAACTTGGATCAACTTGGAAACAATCAGCCTGTCAGATTCTCTTGTGATTAACGCTAGTAATAATCACAGTCTTCTCCTGGGGGTCTTCTCCTGGGGGGGGGGGGGGGGGATTGGATTAGTTAAGGAAAGCTCACAGAAAACAGAGTAAGCTATGTGTTTTGTCTGTATACTGTATATATACCTCAAACACAATATATATTGAATGATATCCTATAGCGTGGCACCCTGTTGTAGTTCAATGATATATGCAAAGGAATATAAGGAAGTTGTGCACAGCAGGAAGGAAATAAGAAATGTTCCTTTAGTTCCAGTTATCTTCAGCTAGCCTGTGTTCTTTGCACTGCAGTAAATTTGCAATCCAAGATGGAAGAGGGTAACAAGAATGAACTAAACTGCACCTTATCTGAAGAAATGATAACCACGGAATTCTCTGTTCCTGTATCTTTGTCATGTGGAAATGGCAGCACCGCGCCACGCTGCAGCTCCCGGTGGACTGGGTTGCAGGTACCTCCAGATGGTCTGGAACACACGCCGGTCCGCTGTTTTGGGATAGCGATGCTGTCCTCTGATATCCCTCTGAGGCTGACGATACAGTTCCCTGCTGTGTAGGCCGCAAATTCTCAGCACTCCCTGTCACACTGACCTCCTGCTGCCAGGGTCAGAATGGTGTCCAGAGGGAGCAAAAAACTGGCCACACCCACCTTTTTATTTTGTCTCCCAGCAAGCTGCTCTGTGCGCACAGCATTCTGTTACCTGTGGTCCAAATTGGTCCTGCTAACAGTGTCTCTTCCTCATCCAGGACTACACGTTCCATGATGCATTGCTGGGTCGTTCTCACAGGAGGAAAGAACACACATAGAGTCCAGAATGCACTAGAGGAAGCCAAACCCATAGAACAACAAAACTGTCCCTTATCATAAGCACAGTAGCAAACCTTGGCTACGCGGATATATGGGCTATCTCAGTCATTGGGCAGGGGTTTTCTTGAATCCCTTGGCCTGCTGAGAGAGCCTATATATTCAGATGGAGTCAGGTGATATAAGTTCTGTGCCACCTGGACGGCTGTCTGGGTGGACGTGTGTTGTGTGCCCTGGGCTGCTAGGCCAGAGATTGGGCCTATTCCGGGGGCATCTGGCTGCTAGGTTGCGTGAGGGCCTATCCAGAAGTAAGAGAGCAGCACAGGGTGGGATTTCGGCTCGCAGTCTAACCAGAAGTGATGGTTCTGCCAGCTGGAGAAGCTCTCAGTGGTCGAAGTGAAGCTGTCGCAAAAAAGAGACCAACCATCTTATTTACCAGGGACCACAGTGAGTAACTAAAGCAAGTACCAGAGCAGCATTCTCACCGAACAGGCACGGTGGAGAATCAGGAAACTTATGGCGGTGATCAAGTCAGGGACCCAACCAGCGGAGGTGATGCTTGCAGAGCAGCCTTGTAAATCAAGCCAGGGACCGAGCCGGTCAGCAGGGGTGAAGCTTGAGAACTTAGTATCTGGAGTACCAAGCCAGGGACTCAGCAGGGAAGAACTACAAGGGGCAGTTGTAGTGAAGCTGAAGAAACTGTTACGTTTGAATTAGGAACTGTTAAAGACTGTTGTCATAGGCATGACAGCCATCACACATTTTGGGGCCCCTTACACAGCTTTAGGCAGGGCCCCCCTGGAGCAGAGAACCAGGGGGGGCTCCTCCTCTCTCCTGCCGCGAGATGATAAGCAGGGGGGTTGTGGTAACGAATGTGTCATCTCTTTTCTCTCTTGCCACAAGATGATAAGCGGGACCGGGGGGGTCGGTGCTGACAAACAAAACAAAGTCAAGTCAAGTCTTCTCTCCCCTGCCGCCAGTTGCTAAAGTCAGACGGGTGTAATGCCTTTACCCCCCTGATGGCGGCCCTGGTTACCTATAACTTTGTCTCATCCTCTCCACTTCCTCTTTCTGTAGAGGTCCCTTGGACCCCTCCTCTTCTCCATCTACACTTCTTCCCTTGGTCACTTAATAAACTCTAACGGCTTCCAGAACCATCCCTATGCTGATGACACCCAAATCTAGCTCTCTACTTCTCACCTCACTCCTTCAGTTTCCTGTGGCATTACTAACTTACATATCAGCATGGATGTCACCCCACTTCCTCAAACTCAATATTTCTAAAACTGAGCTCATAATATTCCCTCCTGCCCATGCCCCCTCCCCTGACTTCTCCATCAAGATCAATAATACATCTATCAGTCGCTCCCCTCATGCCATCTAGGTGTTATCCTAGACTCTGACCTGTCCTTTCAGCCTCAAATCTAATCACTGCCCAAATCTTGTAGACTTCACCTTTGTAACATCTCCACAATATCCCCCTTTTTAAATGTTGAATCCACTAAGCAACTTCTTAACTCCTTCGTTATCTCTCACCTTGACTATTGTAACTCCCTCCTCATAGGTCTACCTCTTCGCAGGCTACCCCCTCTTCAATCTATTATGAATGCTGCTGCCAGACTTATCCACCTTACCAACCGTTCAGTGTCCACCACCCTCTCTGCCAATCCCTCCACTAGCTTCCCACTGCACAATGAATACAATTCAAAACATTAACAATAACATACAAAGCCATTTAAAATTTTGGTCTGAGCAACATCACCAATCTTGTCTCCAAATTTTAAACAAACCGTCCTCTCCATTACTCCCAAGACCTCCTTCTTTTTAGCTCCATTGCCTCTTCCTCCCATGCTTGTCTCCAGGACTTCACCAGAGCCTCTCCCATCCACTGGAACTCCCTACCCCAATCTGTCCAGCTATCCCCTACTCTGTCCATTTTTATTAAGATCCCTGAAAACTCATCTCTTTAGGGAAAACTCATCTCTTTAGAGATGTCTCATCTCTTTAGAGACTATTAGCCTGTCTCATCTCTTTAGAGACTATTAGCCTTCAGCTAATAGTACATGTTTCTTGCAAACGCTTATTAGTTCTGGGTCAGTGTTTACCCAAACAGAGCCACATACAGCCATTCACTTGTATTGGCAGCTGTACATGGTTGTAAATTTAACAATGCGTTAAGTACAACCCTCAAATTTTCCACTTGCCGACTCGCATTTTGTGAGTGGAAAATGAGGGCTGGCGAGCGTGAGCTGCCGGGGGAGGCAGGAGAGTTGAATGGGAGCCCCGGGGAACAGAGATGAGAGCAGGCGGCCAGATCCTAAGCGACCCAAGGAACATTGCTGTTACAGTTTTCATTAGAATTGCAAAATGTTCCCTGTACAGGGGCGGACTGACCATTTGGGCTCTTGGGCATTGCCCGAGGGCCCCATGCCACTAGAGAGCCCCATCAGGGATGCCAGCCTCAGTAAAACCAGTATGTAAAAGTCTGTGTTTTGAAAAAAAATCCCAAGATTATAGCTGTGTGTATGTGTATTCTGTGTGTATGTAAACGGTGTGTGTATATATTGTGTGTGTGTGTATACTGTGTATGTATACTGTATGTGTGTGTGTGTGCTGTGTGGCTCCATAATCTCCTATTGCCTGGGGGGGGGCCCATAATCTATTGCCCGGGGGCCCCATAATCTCCTATTGCCCAGGGCCCCATGATTTGTCAGTCCGCCCCTGTCCCCACACTCACTGTCACACACAGCCCCGCCTCCTGGCCTGGGTACTTTGATAGACCGATCTCCCGTTCAATGTCGGGATGTGTAAAGTGGATCAAAGTACCTGGGCCAATAGGCGAGGCTGTATGTGACGGCGAGCGGCAGAAACACTCAGCAATTCAAATGAAAGCTGTTACAGTGATGTTCCTCTGCGCTCTGATGATCCAGCCAGCAATTCTCTTCCTCCCCTCTTTTCCCCTGCACAGGTCGGCTGCATTGTTGGGCACAGGTGAAGCGGCATTGTTGGGCACAGGTGAATCGGCATTGTTGGGCACTAGTAGGCTGCATTGTTGGGCTTAGGTGACGCGGCATTGATGGACACAGGTAGGCTGCATTGTTGGGCACAGGTGAGGCTGCATTGATGGGCACTGATAAAGTTGTTGTTAATATTTATTTTGTAACTTAATTATGCATAAAACAAGTGTCATTTCATGAGATAATTTATAAGGGCGTGATTAGGGATAGGGTAGGGATTGGGTGGGGCAACTGGTGGCGAGTAACTCTTAAGGCCTGGCTAGTAGCTCAGGACTTGACATTTTGAGCCCTGATAAGTATACTGTAAAAGCATAATAACAATAATATGCAGAAAAAAAATGTGCTCCAGTGGAGAATGGCCACTCTACATTGGTGCTATTACAGTACACTTGTGGTTAAGCGGGAGGCCTACCCTCCTTACAATGGAAGTCAGTGTGAAGAATTCTTTTACTTTGGTAAAAAGAAGGAACAATACCCCCTTGCAGGCAGCTAAAAAGGTGAGAGAAGAAACTCCACTAGAGCCACTCCAATGGCTTTACAGTGTTAACAATAGTGACTATTTTTTTTTTTTCATTACTGCACAAAATTAAAGGAGTTATATGGTTCCAGCATACACTTTTATTTCAGAACATCAGCAATGTTATAACAATAGTTATTTTTGATAATCCAATACAATCTTTCATGTTGTGAGCGCTGCCTGTCTGCTGGCCGTCTCTTTCCATATTATCATGCATGCTTTGCTTCTCCTTCTGTTTACTTTCAATTTCTAAGGACTACATATTCCATGGTACCTTGTAGCATGCAAGCAGAGATTCCTGTACTGACTCCGCCTCCTGAAACTCCTCCCCTCAGCACCTCTGTACATAGGTCAGAAGGCAGGCTATGTGAAATGTGTGACAGCTGTGCCTTCCCACAGGACATAGTAAATATGGGCCAGATTCACAGCGGAGATACGACGGAGTATCTCAGATACTCCGTCGTATCTCTCAGAGTATCTATGCGACTGATTCATAGAATCAGTTACGCATAGATATCCCTAAGATCCGACAGGTGTAATTGTTTTACACTGTCGGATCTTAGAATGCAGTACCGCGGCCGCCGCTGGGGGGAGTTTGCGTCGTAAACCAGCGTCGGGTATGCAAATTAGGAGTTACGGCGATCCACGATTTTCGCGTTCGCTACGTCGCCGCTAGTCTAGTTTCCCGTCGCAAAGTAAGTCGTTGTTTTTGGTACCTTAACTTTACACAGCAATCGTATTGCTGTATAAAGTATGGCCGTCGTTCCCGCGGCGAAATTTAAAAATTCACGTCGTTTGCGTAAGCCGTCCGGGAATACGGAATTACGCTACGCACGTCGCCGTTCAAAAAAATTACGTCACTTCGCGCAAAGCAAGGCGGGAGTTAAGTAACGGAACATGCGCAGTAGGTCCGGCGCGGGAGCGCGCCTAATTTAAATGGCACATGCCCATTTAAATTACGCGGGCTTACGCCGGAGGCTGCCGGCGTAGTTTTCATCGCAAAAGCTTTGTGAATCCGGCACTTGCGATGAAAACTTGCGGCGGTGTAACGTATCTACGATACGTTACGCCGCCGCACTTCTACTTGAATCTGGCCCAATGTGTCAAAGAATTCAAGGAGTAAGTATGTGGGGATATTGACAGAGAATGGCCCAGATTCTCGTAGAATCGCCTATTTTTAGGCGGGCGTAGCGCATCTGAGATACACTTCGCCGCCTTAACTTAGAGCGGCATGTCCCGTATTCTCAATATTCCGTATTTGCGCTTTAAGTTACGCCGGCGTAGTGTAACTGGGTCGGCGTAAGCCCGCCTAATTCAAATGTGAAAGTGGTGGGCGTGTTTTATGGAAATTAATCTTGACCCCACATAATTGACGTTTTTTTTGAACGGCGTATGCGCCCGCATGCTCAATATCACGTTGAATTTTCAAATTAAATTGTGCCCGCTCAATGCCTAGTCGACGTGAACGTAACTTACGTCCAGACCCATTCACGGACGACTTACGCAAACGACGTAAAACGTGAAAAATTAGGCGCTGTTCCGACGTCCATACCTAACATTGGTACGCCTCATCTACGTCTCATAGAGCAGGGGTAACTTTACGCTCAAAAAATCCTAACGTAAACGATGTAAAAAAAAGCGCCGGCCGCACATACGTTTTGAGAATTGGCGTATCTAGCTCATTACCATATTCGACGCGTAAATCGACGGAAGCGGCACCTAGCGGCCAGCGTAAATCTGCAACTTAGATACGACGGCGTAAGAGACTTACACCGGTCGGATCTAAGACAAATCTATGCGTAACTGATTTTAAGAGTCAGGCGCATAGATACGACGCCTCAAACTCAGAGTTACGACGGCGTATCTGGAGATACGCCGGCGTAACTCCTACGAGAATCTGGGCCTAAGTTTACAAAGTTTACAAGATCATTGGGATTAATAGGAGGAGGCTAGAAATACAATACACCTGGGCTGCCGGGCTTAAAGGGTCACTAAAGGAATTTTTTTTTTTAGCTAAATAGCTTCCTTTACCTTGCTGCAGTCCTGGTTTCATGTCCTCATTGTTCGTTTTTGCTTTGATGTTGCTGTAAATCCTCTCTGTTTTGGACACTTCCTGGTTGCCTGTTTCCTGATAACCACAGTACTGGGAGATTTCTCACGGTGGTCACTAATCAAGGAGGTGTGATTACTGTGTGTAAAACGAAACTGGATTGGTGCTGAGGAGTTTTAGACAAAGTATCACTGCTCTCTATTGGCTGACTGCCCTCTAGTGGCTCTCTGTACATCAGAGAACCAGCAAACAACAGCAAAAACGAAACTACACTGCAGGCACATTATATGATTGTTTTTTTTATCAATTTTTAATCATTTTTAAAAGGAATCAGTTAACTATTATGTCTCTATGCCCTGTAAACAGTCATTTCAGCTAAAAAAAAAAATTCCTTTAGTGACCCTTTAAGGAAATACATCGACCATCACTCTGCCGACCCCTGTGCAAAAGCCATTTATGTGGGCTCCTGCACAGGACTGGCGTGAATGGAGTTTAAGCATAAATGCATTCTACTGGCCAGAATTAATTTATTCTGGCCATTGGAATACATTTGTGCACACATTTAGAGGCGTTTGCGCACGTATACGCATTTTTTCTGTACAAATGCTCCACTCAGAACATGCCTCTCTTCAAATATGCTTGTGAGGCTGGTTCACACGTGTGATTCTCGGTGTGGGTTTACTGATCGCATGTCACCTGCCGTCGGTTCACGCTGCTCTATGCAAACCAGTGTGGGTGTTAATTGAAAGTTAAAGGGTAACTCCACTTTTGTGGGGGGGGGGGGGAATAGCAAATAAAGAAAACATTGTATTGCACATACAATTGCGACACTAATCATATTATAATTGAATGTTATTAAAAATTACCTTTCCTTTTCAATCTGCAGCTCTGTAATTTTTGGAGAATGCATTGTGATATGGCTACCTGGGGTTGTTCTGTACACAGAGGGCCAGATTCTCAAAGGCGTTACGACGGCGCAACACCATTAGCGCCGTCGTAACACCTCATCTGGCCCCGGGTATCTATGCGACTGATTCTCAGAATCAGTTTCGCATAGGTACCCATTAGATCTGACAAGCGTAAGGCTGTTACGCTGTCAGATCTTAAAAGTAATTTTTTTTCCCGCCGCTAGGTGTCGCATCGTTGCTTTTCCCCGTCGTCTATGCAAATGAGGTAAGTACGGCGATTCCCGAACATACGCGAGGTCGACGCAGCAAATTAACGTCGTTTGCGTAGCGTACCCGACGCGTAAGGTTGCCCCTGCTAATTAGCAGGCGCAACCAATGTTAACTATGGCCGTCGTTCCCGCGTCGAATTGAATAAAAATTACGTCGTTTGCGTAAGACGTCCGTGAATGGCGCTGGACGCCATTTACGTATACATCTAGGCAAATGACGTCGGGGCGACGTCATTTAGCGCAATGCACGTCGGGTAATTTACCCGACGGAGCATGCGCAGTACGCTCGGCGCGGGAGCGCGCCTAATTTAAATGGTGCCCGCCCCATTTGAATTGGGCGGGCTTGCGCCAAGCAATCTAACGCTACACCGCCGCAAGTTTACAGGTAAGTGTTTTGAGAATCAGGATGTAAACCTGTAGACCTTCGGCGGTGTAACGTAGAGCTCATATATTACGCTGCCCAGGAGCAGCGCGAATGTATGAGAATCTGGGGCAGAGTGTGTACTGACCACTCCCCAAAAACATAATTTCCTGCTTGTGTGATTGGCTTACCAATTTCCCCAGAAATCAGATACAAGTCAGATTTCAGGCATCCCCTGCAACAAAAATGTCATTTTTGGAGAGATACTTTCAATAGAAACGCATTTAAAGGGATGCAGGCCCAGCAGATTTCCTCATTAGTGCTCTGCTGCTGCCACGCCTGACAGTTAATTATGAAACCATGGCCATTAGACCCACTCAGAACAGAGGCAGAGAGAAACACACATGGATTTCTTCAGAATAACAAAAAGTAGGAATCTGCTACAAAATGTGCAATGTAGATAGATCACCCAGATGGGAATGTTTTTTTCTCAACAAAAGTGGAGTTACACTTTAACCACTTAACCACTTGACCACTGGGCACGAAAACCCCCTTAATCACCAGACCAATTTTCAGCTTTCGGTGCTCTCACAATTTGAATGACAATTACTCAGTCATACAACATTGTACCCATCTGAAATTTTTGTCCTTTTTTTCACACAAATAGAGCTTTCTTTTGGTGGTATTTGATCACCTCTGCGGTTTTTATTTTTTGCGCTATAAAAGAAAAAAGACTGAAAATTCTGTAAAAATAAAAAAAAAATTCTAGTTTCTGTCATATTAGCAGGTTATTTCTCACACACATCATATGCATACTACAAATTACACCCCAAAACACATTCTGCTATTCCTCCCGAGTATGGCGATACCACATGTGTGAGACTTTTACACAGCGTGGCCACATACGGAGGCCCAACGTGCAGGGAGCACCATCAGGCGTTCTGGAGCACCCAGGCCAATTTTGACATTTCTCTCCTACATGTAAAAATCATCATTTATTTGCTAAAAAATTACATAGAACCCCAAAACATTATATATGTTTTTTTTTCAAATACCCTAGAGAATACAATGGCGGTTGTTGCAACTTTTTATCTTGCACGGTATTTTCGCAGCAATTTTTTGAACGCGTGTTTTTAAAAAAAAAACTGTTTTGTGCTTAAAAAAAAAAAAAACAGTAAAGTTAGCCCAATGTTTTTGCATAATATGAAAGATGAAGTTACGCCGAGTAAATAGATACCCAACATGTCACCCTTCAAAATTGCACACGCTCGTGAAATTGCGCCAAACGTTGCTACTTAAAAATCCCCATAGGCGACGTATTGCAAGGTATTGGAGTATTGAGGGTATTGCGGAGTATTGGGGGGGTATTGCAGAGTATGGGGGGGTATTGCAGAGTATGGGGTGGTATTGCAGAGTATGGGGTGGTATTGCAGAGTATGGGGGGGGTGGTATTGCAGAGTATGGGGGGGGTATTGCAGAGTATGGGGGGGGGGGGTATTGCAGAGTATGGGGGGGTATTGCAGAGTATGGGGGGGTATTGCAGAGTATGGGGGGGGTATTGCAGAGTATGGGGGGGGTATTGCAGAGTATGGGGGGGGTATTGCAGAGTATGGGGGGGGTATTGCAGAGTATGGGGGGGGTATTGCAGAGTATGGGGTGGTATTGCAGAGTATGGGGGGGGTATTGCAGAGTATGGGGGGGGGGTATTGCAGAGTATGGGGGGGGTATTGCAGAGTATGGGGGGGGGTATTGCAGAGTATGGGGGGGGGGGTATTGCAGAGTATGGGGGGGGGGTATTGCAGAGTATGGGGGGTATTGCAGAGTATTGCACTTTACTTTAGCGCTTATCATTTTTTTTTTACTGCAGAGTATTGCGCAGGGATGGCTGGATCTGTGACTGCAATTGTCACAGATCCAGCCCACATTTTTTTTTTACTGCAGAGTATTGCGCAGGGATGGCTGGATCTGTGACTGCAATTGTCACAGATCCAGCCCCCGATCCCCCCCCCCTCCCTCTCCTCTCACACTGTACCGAACGGTACAGAGAGGAGAGGGAGGAACCGGCGTCATTACATGACGCCGGTTTGTTTACAAGTGATCGCGCCGTCATTGGACGGCGCGATCACGTGGTAAGGAGCCGCTTCCATTGGCTCCTTACCGCGATCCGTGTTGCTGCGGGTCCCGTGGACCCAGCGAGCGCCGGTGATCGCGTGTGCGCGCCCGCTCGGGCGCGCAATTCTGACTCTCTGGGAGGACGTATATTGACGCCCTCCTAGAGTTAGGGAACCGCCTTGTAGCCGTATTTCGGCTATAGGGCGGTTACCAAGTAGTTAAGGACCGCTGCACGACGATATACGTCGCCAGAATCGCACGCTTGGGTGCAAGGGCGTACATGTACGTCCCCTTTAAGAACCCAGCCGTGGGTCGCGACCCAGGCTGAAGCTCCGTGACCGCGCCTGTGGGACCTGCGGACCCGATCGCCGCCGGTGTCCCGCGATCGGGTCACATGAGCTGAAGAACGGGAAGAGGTGAGTGTAAACAAATCTTCTGCTTTCTTCTCTGTGGCTTATCACTGATCGTCTGTTCCATATCATAGGGAACGACGATCAGTGACGTCACAGGTCCAGCCACACCCCCCTACAGTAAGAAACACACAATAGGACACACTTAACCCGTTTAGCGCCCCCTAGTGGTTAACCTCTTCACTGCCATTGTCATTTTTACAGTAATTAGTGCATTTTTATAGAACTTTTCGCTGTGAAAATGACAATGGTCCCAAAAATGTGTCAAAAGTGTCTGATGTGTCTGCCATAATGTAGCAGTCACAAAAAAAAACGCTGATCGCCGCCATTACTAGTAAAAAAAAATATTAATAAAAATGCCATAAAACTATCCCCTATTTTGTAAACGCTATAACTTTTGCGCAAACCAATCATTAAACGCTTATTGCGATTTTTTTTTAAACATAAATATGTCGAAGAATACGTATTGACCTAAACTGAGGAAAAAACATTTTTTATATATTTTTTGGGGATATTTATTATATCAAAAAGTAAAAAAATATTGAATTCTTTTTAAATTGTTGCTCTATTTTTGTTTATAGCGCAAAAAATAAAAACCGCAGAGGTGATCAAATACCACCAAAAGAAAGCTCTATTTGTGGGAAGAAAAGGAAGCCAATTTTGTATGGGAACCACGTCGCACGACCGCGCAATTGTCAGTTAAAGCGACGCAGTGCCGAATCGCAAAAAGGGGCCAGGTCCTTTACCTGCATAATGGTCCAGGTCTTAAGTGGTTACCTGCGGAGTCAGCTCTACACGGCTCCTAGTCTGTGCGCAGGGGCCGTATAGAGCCGACTCCCAGTTTGGCTATTTTCGGAAACTCGTGACGCTTCTTATCCGCCGGGGGGAAGTTTTTATCAAGCATGTCAATCATGTGGGCTAAGTCCCAGGTGACATTGCGCCGCTGGATAGGAACGCCTACTCCAGCAGGAGTGAGAACCCGGAAGCCGGGTGGAAAAGAACAATAATACGGTATGTAGAGCGAAAAAAAAAAAAAAAACAGCATACTGTACATGTCGGAAGTATGCTGAATGTAATGGTATATACATGTTTTTAGGGTGAACTTCTACAAATAGATAATGATCCTAAACACACCTCAAAATCCACAAGGGATTACATCAAGAGGCTTAAACTGAAGGTTTTGCCATGGCCTTCACAATCTCCTGACCTCAACATAATTGAACATCTATGGATAGACCTTAAAAGAGCAGTGCGTGACAGACAGCCCAGAAATCTCAAAGAACTGGAAGACTTTTGTAAGGAAGAATGGGCAAAGATACCTCAAACAAGAATTGAAAGACTCTTGGCTGGCTACAAAAAGCGTTTACAAGCTGTGATACTTGCCAAAGGGGCAGTACAAGATATTAACTCTGCAGGGTGCCCAAACTTTTGCAGATGCCATTTTTTTGTTTTCTGTAATTTTGAAAGTGTAAATGATGGAAATAAAATCTAACTTTTTTTTACATATTATAAGAACGTCTAATCTATAATTTGATACCTTTTGGAGATTTTTCCATCTTTCCTTGGCTTCGTTATGCACATCAATCCAAATTTTTACCTGGGGTGCCCAAACTTTCGATCCCCACTGTAGTTGAAAAAGGAAAAAATGTGTATAGATCCATAATTATACTTTCATAAACACACAATAAAAATGTGATATATTTACATTTGAATTGCTTCCTCTTGTGTTTAATCCTTTCATGACCGGGGGTCATTACCACTTGGATTGACCGGCCACATTTTCAAGGCTGGAAGGGGCTCTATGGCTACTTCTTCCACTTCCGGTGTGTGTAGGACTGTGTAATAGGTTTTTACTGTATGTATTAATATGTGTCCTAACTAGGGTTGTCCCGATACCACTTTTTTAAGACTGAGTAAAAGGAATGATACTTTTTTTAAGTACTCGCCGATACCGAATACCAATACTTTTTTTTAATCTCATGTGACAGCGGCACATGTTTCAGTATTTTTTTATTATCTTTAACAATTTGTTTTTAATTTTTTACAATTTTTAATTTTTAGAATGCTTTCCTTTTTTTAATGGGGGTGGGGACCGTGTCAGTGTGTTTTTTCTTTTATTTTTTTATTATTTTCTACAATAATTTTTTTTTATTCTTTTTTTTATTTATTTATTTTTTCAGCCCTGTTGGGGGGCTTTGGCGAGATATCAGGGGTTTTAACAGACCTCTGACATCTCTCCATTGAGACAGAGAAAGGGACTAAGGCCACAGATTCCCCAGTCCCTTTCTCAGCAGCATCAGCTGCACTGAAAATGAACGGAGTGAAGACAGCCACTTCTCTTCATTCATAAACTGAAACATTGTAAACACAGTTTACAATGTTTCAGTTATGTGAATACACTGAATAGACAGAGTCAGTGATCACTGACTCTGTCCATTCGGAGCAGTAAGGAGCCGGATTTACCGGCTCCTACCCCGCTCTCCATCCTGACAGTTCCAGGGGGTGGAGGAGGAGCACGGAGGGGGAGAGAAACACGGAGGGATACACGGAGGGAGAGAGAAACACGGCGGGGGACACGGAGGGATACACGGAGGGAGAGAGAAACACGGCGGGATACAAGGAGGGATACACGGAGGGAGAGAGAAACACGGAGGGATACACGGAGGGAGAGAGAAACACGGAGGGAGAGACAAACACGGGGGGGACACGGAGGGAGAGAGAAACACGGGGGGGACACGGAGGGATACACGGAGGGAGAGAGAAACATGGGGGGACACGGAGGGAGGGAGACTGCAGCAAAACGGAGGGGGGCTGGAGGAGGACACGGGACAGTCAGCGGTGATCGCGTGTGGGGGAGTTGCAAGCACCGATCACCGCTGATTTTAAAGCAGCTGAAAGCTTGGGGGGAGGAGAGAGAGAAGCGGAAAAATTACTTTTAAATCTATACAGCGATGATCGGTGCTTGTAACTTCCCCATGCACTGATCACCGCTGACAGTACAAGTATCGGGTGAAGCATCGGGAGCATTTGCCCGAAAACAAGTACTCGGGCAAATGCTTGGTATCGGTCCCGATACCGATACTAGTATCGGTATCGGGACAACCCTAGTCTTAGTATGTACTGACAAACCCCTTATGTGACAGAAGTGACAACAATGTCCTCTCAATGGAGACATCAGGGGTCTTCTTGCTTCACCCCAAGAACAGGATATACAATTAAATCATGTAATTAAACATTCCCCTTAACTAGGAAAATATATCAAGTTCTCAGGGAATTGTATATTAATGTTTAATAAATGTTATATTCCTACGTATTCTCCTCACAAAATATATAAGGAATTATTTCCTGTTATCCAGGGCTAGAGGATCTGCTCAATTCATAAGAAGTGTTTTTC
The DNA here is from genome assembly GCF_905171775.1 of Rana temporaria. Lineage (NCBI taxonomy): Eukaryota > Metazoa > Chordata > Amphibia > Anura > Ranidae > Rana > Rana temporaria. The sequence continues at coordinate 151,941,625 of NC_053492.1, read as the reverse complement.
TGCCCTCACAATCTATACTTTAGTATTAAGCCTTTCTCTAGTCTCCAAAACAATTGTAAAATTCTCAATTTTAAAATCTCTTGCTTCTTTAAAGTGGAGGTTCACCCTCCAAAAAAATTCTGACATCACATGGAGTCGAGCCATCCTACCGACAGAATGCTGGTGTTTTTTTTTTTTCTCTGCACATACCTCGTTATCACGATTTTCACCCCTTGGCAATCCCGCGGGACTGGGCGTTCCCAGTCGCCCAGTTGCCGAAAAAACCCGAACGTCGGTAAATGGCTTCATTCCAGTCTCCTAAATGTAAACACGGAAGCGACATCACTTCTGGTTTACTCGGCTGCCAATGGAGCCGGATTTAAAAAAATATACAGTATTCAGAATCGCCATGTTTGGCAATCTGAATACTTTGAAGTGCAAAGGAGGGGTTGGGGATCTTTTAGACCCCCAATCCCTCCATAAAGAGTACCACTCACCACGATGTTTACATTCCTTGTGACAGCAATAAAAGTGATCACATTTTAATTTTGTTTTTAAAGCACAATATAATAATGTAAAAATAAATAAAATAAATAATAAAAAATGTAAAGCGCCCCCGTCCCCGCGAGCTCACGCAGCGAAGAAAATGCATACGGAAGTCGCGCCCACCTATGTAAATGGCGTTCAAATCACGATGCGATCGTCAGAGTGAGAGCAATAATTCTAGCACTAGACCTCCTCTGTAACTCTAACCTGGTAACCATAAAATAGTTTGTCGCCATTCTATGAGTGCGTGCAATTATAAAGCATGACATGTTTGGTATCTATTTACTCGGCGTAACATCATCCTTCACATTATACAAAAAAAATCATGAAATTCACTGGGCACATATACCCCCTTCCTGCCCAGGCGAAATTTCAGCTTTCGGCACTGCGTCGCTTTTACTGACAATTGCGCGGTCGTGCGTCGTGGCTCCCAAACAAAATTGGCATAATTTTTTTTCCACAAATATAGTTTTATTTTGGTGGTATTTGATCACCTCTGCGGTTTTTATTTTTTGTGCTATAAACAAAAAAAGAGCGACATTTTTTTAAAAAACACAATATTTTTTACTTTTTGCTATAATAAATATCCAATTAAAAAAAAAAAAAATTCTCAGTTTAGGCTGATGCGTATTCTTCTACCTATATTTGGTAAAAAAAAATCGCAATAAGTGTATAGTGACTGGTTTGCACAAAAATTATAGCGCATACAAAATAGGGGACATAATTATGATTTTTTTTTATTCTTTTTTTTTTACTAGTAATGGCGGCGATCTGTGATTTTTATTGGGACTGCGACATTATGGCGGACGCATCGGACACTTTTGACACATTTTTGGGACCATTCACATTTATACAGCGAACAGTGCTATAAATATTAAAACGGGAACGCCACCTAGCAGCCGCCAAAAAATTGCATCTTAGATCCGACGGCGTACGAAGACGTACGCCTGTCGGATCTAGCCGAGATGCCGTCGTATATTGTTTTGAGGATTCAAAACAAAGATACGACGCGGGAATTTTGAAATTACGCCGGCGTATCAATAGATACGCCGGCGTAATTTCTTTGTGGATCTGCCCCAATGGCTCCCAATGCTCTAATGCCCCGTACACACGATCGGATTTTCCGATGGAAAAAGTCAGACGGAATTTTTCTACCTGCATATATGTAAACCTAGCTTAAAAGTTGTATCTAGCCAAACAAATACATAAATAATTTTTACTAATGAACAACACCTTCTTGGCTGTGTTTCTTTACTTAAAGCGGAGGTTCACCCTAAAACAATTATATACCATTACATCCAGCATACTTCCGCCATCTACAGTATGCTGATTTTTAATTTTTTTGCCGTACATACCGTTTTATCGTTATTTTCCTCCCGCCTTCCGGGTTCTGACTCCTGCGGGAGTGGGCGTTCCTATTGAGAGGTTAGATGATTGACGTCTGGTAAAAACTTCCCTTGGCGCATAAGGCGCGTCACCAGTTTTCCGTAAATAGCCGACCTGCGAGTTGGCTCTATACGGCACCTGCGCCCGCCGTGTAGAGCTGACTGCGCAGGCGCCATATAGAGGCGACTCGCAGGTTGGCTATTTACGGAAAACTGGTGATGCTCCTTATGCGCCAAGGGAAGTTTTTCACCAGACGTCAATCATCTAACCTCTCAATAGGAACGCCCACTCCCGCGGGAGTCAGAACCCGGAAGCCGGGGGGAAAGTAACGATAAAACGGTATGTACGGCAAAAAAAAAAAGAAAAAAATACATCATACTGTAGATGGTAGAAGTATGCTGGATGTAATGGTATATAGATGTTTTTTAGGGTGAACCTCCGCTTTAAGATATATTTTTGTGTGTATAGTACTTTAAAACTTATCTTATGCAATAGGTTAATTATATGTTTCTTATAGAAACATGCCTATTTTAAATGAATGCCTTGCCCCTAAACAAATTACATTCTCCTCCTAGAATGGTTTGCTGGACGCATAGCAAAAAAGGTGTCCCTGGAAATGTATTTGGAATGTTAGCAACTATGCACTATGTGACCATTAGGTTTGTCAATGCACAGTTACGTTTATGGAAGCATAGTCCTGGATACATACTATGACTTAAATAATATTAGTGTTTAGCCAAGAAAGCATCACTTGGTACGTTGTAAGTGCTTTTACAGAATGTACAGCAGATGGTGCTAAATACTTCTTAAAAAATTGATGTCAGCCTCTTATAAAACTTATTTCACATATCAAATTGTACTCTGAATGTCCATAGTTTAGCTTTGGAGTCCACAAATAAATTGTTTCAAATAGATCACTTTCTGTCTCAACTTTGAGCAGGACTTAAATTGATAGCTTAGATTATAAGCTCCTTGAGGGCAGGGACGGATGTGAATGTACAATATATATATATATATATATATATATATATATATATATATATATGTAAAGTGCTGCATAAATTGAAGACTCTATATAAGTACCTATTATAAATAAAATAAATAATAAACACAAAAGTAAACATTTATTATATTGCAGCTTATCATTTCTTAGATGTGATGGCTGCATTAAATTTTATTTTTAAGGCTTCATGTACATGGGACGTTGTTCAACCTCTCTTAAACAAATTAACTTGACAGCTAGAAACCGGCATCTAAAATCGTCCGTTTATCTGCTTTTACATGCCGCGTTTAGCTGCGTTTGCGTCTAGAGTTTGAAAAAAAAAAAGTGATTTTTTTTTGTTTTAAAATTAAAAACGTCTGTAAACAAAACGCTGCTAAACGTTTAGCTGTGTTTAGCGCTTGAAATGCCCCTAAACACAGCTTCTGAACGCATTTTTTTGGATTCCAGAAAAAGCTAAACTCAACTGCCTAGAAATGACACTGTCTACATCTAATGATAAGATAACGTAGAGGTGAGTTCCGGAGCAGTTGAGAAAAATGCCCAACTGCTCCTAAATGTCCGTTTACCAGCAGCAATGTACATGAGGCCTTATGCAGGCCATACACGGTCGAATTTCGACCAAATTTTCTTTTCAAAATCAGAAAGTTTTTTTTTGTTTTTGTGATCCGATGATGCCACCATTGATTTTCGAAATTCGGCCGACCAAGCCTTTATGTTGCTACAGAAAATAATTTTCGTGGCCGGGCATATTCTCTTTCATATTACATTTCTCGCACGATTCTTCCATTGTTGGATTAGAAAATCGCTTGTTTTTCCAAAAATTTCCAACATGTCTGATTCCTCAAATTTGTTTACCGCACGAAAATCTGCTGTTGCTGCAGCCCACTAACGGTGTGAAATTCGTACGAAAATTCTTTTATACGATTTTCAAAAGAAAATTATTTCGAAATTTGAACCGCGTATGGCAGACTTAAGGCTTTCTTTCATCAACTGGTGGTCCAGCCAGTAAGTCTGTTATTTTTCAAAATATTAAGCTCTCTAGAAAAATGCATCAGTTACAGGGATGAGACAAACCATTTAACACTAGCAGGGGTGTAAACAATGTAACATTTTTTATTTGTGTAAAACATTTATCCCAAAAGAAAAAAAAAACAGTTTGCTGTAACTGCTTATAAAGTATTAAGCTGGCAAATCACAAGTGGCTTTATTTAGTTCATCGGGACCTGGACCCCAAAACTGAGTTTCTTTCTTTCTTTATGCAAATTTAGCTGGGGAGTTGCTTCAAAATTCATGGTGACATTCAATAAAACCTTGTATGCAATATAGTGTCCCTGCTGGACAGTATATACCAGGGATATACAATTAGCGGACCTCCAGCTGTTGCCAAACTACAAGTCCCATGAGGCATAGCGAGACTCTGACAGCATCAGAGGCAGCCACCCAGAGGCAGAGGCATGATGGGACTTGTAGTTTGGCAACAGCTGGAGGTCCGCTAATTGCATATCCCTGGTATATACCATCAATAATGTTTTGATCAGCACTAATGGGCACCTAAGTGGCAAATGAGGTTTAATGTTGATAAATGTAAAGTTATGTAGTTGCGGGCTAAGAATATGCATGTGTCTTACATACTAGGGGGAGTACAACTGGGGGAATCAATGGTGGACAAGGATCTGGGGGTTTTGGTAGATCATACGCTTAATAATAGCATGCAATGCCAAGCTGCAGGTTCCAAAGCAAACATTGTCCTTTCATGTATTAAGAGAGGTATGGACTCCAGAGAGAGAGAGAGATGTCATGCAGACCAATTTGATACAGTGTGCGGCATATGGTCTGAGCACTGACAGGCTGATCCCCCACCCCTTCAACCTCTGCAGCAATGCTGGCAGCACTCATATGTCTATTTCCCAAAGCCAACCTCTGGATATGACGCTGAGCATGTGCACTCAACTACTTTGGTCGACCATGACAAGGCCTGTTCTGAGTAGAACCTGTCCTGTTAAACTGCTGTATAGTCGTCGCCATGGTGCTGCAGCTCAGTTTCAGGGTCTTGGCAATCTTCTTGTAAACTGGCCATCTTTATGTAGAGCAACAATTTTTTTTTCAGATCCTCCGAGAGTTCTTTGCCATTAGGTGACCTTGTTGAACTTCCAGTGACCAGTAGGAGAGAGTGAGAGTGTAAACACCAAATTTAACACACCTGCTCTCCATTGTAATGAGTCACTTGACACCAGCGAGGAAAAATGGCTAATTGGGCCCAATTTGGACATTTTCACTTAGGGGGTGTACTTACTTTTGTTGCCAGCAGTTTAGACATTATCTACTTAAGCCCCGGATCATATGGCTGGCCAAAGACCAGGCCACTTTTTGCGATTCGCCACTGTGTCGCTTTAACTGATAATTGCGTGTGCGACGTGGCTCCCAAAGAAAATTGAAGTCCTTTTTTTCCCACAAATAGAGCTTTCTTTTGGTGGTATTTGATCACCTTTGCGGTTTTATTTTTTTGCGCTATAAACAAAAATAGAGCGTCAATGAAAAAAAAGCAATATTTTGTATTTTTTGCTATAATAAATATCCCCATTTTTTAAAAAAAAATACTATTTTTTCTCAGTTTAGGCCGATATGTATTCGTCTACATATTTTTGGTAAAAAAAATAAAAAAATGCAACAAGAGTATATTGATTGGTTTGCGCAAAAGTTATAGCGTCTATAAAATAGGGGATAGTTTTATGGCATTTTTATTATTATTTTTTTTACTATTAATCTGCGATCACATAGGTGACCTAATGGAGGGAAGCAAGTGAGTTGCCCCCTGCATAAGGTTCGGATCAGAGAATGGGAGGCTAAAGGCTTTTGGAAGAATGCTGATAGGGCCAAAACTTGACCTCTGATAATACTCAAAGCCAATTTGATTTCTACAGCTGACTGTAGAAAAGAGAGAATTCTCACTATCACGCATTCCCGGAGGATGACATTTTTTGGCTTCACATCAAGCAATATAAGTCTTCCAGACCTTATGATAGATCTTCCTAGTGACAGCTTTTCTAGCATTTACTAGGGTAGACACTACTGGTCCCGAGATGCCGTGGTCCTTTAACACCCTGGCTTCAATAGCCATGCTGTCAAATTTAGAGACTGTAAATTGGGGTGGAATATAGGACCTTGAGACAGTAGATTGGGGCGCTGTGGAAGCGCATCCATTGTTAGTCTCACAATTTTCGGGAGCCAGGGCCTTCTGGGCCAGGCTGGTGCCACCAGAATTGAATGAATAGAGAACTCTGCGCTATGGTAATAAAACTATATTAAAGAAGGTGCTCCCCTAAAGTGGTGGGAAACCAACTTTGGCAATGTGGGGGGTGTATAATAATAAGGGAGCGCTAATAGTAAGTGATAAATAAATTCCAAATTCTAGCTTGAAACAATATATTAACTATAAGGTCAACAATATAATAGTGATTTTAAGTGCAAGTGCTAATGTAGCGCTACCCCCTCAGGAGCCGCTGGTTGATTTGGGATTGGCGTATTAAGTTACCTCTAATCGTTGCCTAGGCTGATAGTAGTGTGTAGAGCAGTAAACGATCCAATCAGCGAAATAGGTTTTCTGAATGCTTTATTTCTCGGCCCAACACGACCAACATCAACATGAAGTAGGACAGGAAAGGTTGATGAAGTAAAGAACTTTGCGGTATCAGGCTTGGATGAAGAAGAAAGCAATCCTGCTTTCAGTAATAGTAGTACAGTTTGTCGCCACTCCAGCCAGAGTGGGTGAAGTGCCCCCGGATAGACCCCTGCCACAGGCCTGGCAGCCGAAGTGTCACTTTAAGGATGCTGGGAGGAGCAGGTCTCTGCCACAAACCTGGCTCTGATGGAGCCTCTGCCACAGGCCTAGAACTTGAATGAGCTAAATGGTTGAGCTTATCCTCCCAGTAAATTTGCGCTAGGGTCACCGGTTGACAGTGGAAGTGTACCTGTCAATGTCCCGGTCACCAGATCCCCGATGATTCGTTCAAGCCCTTTTGGACAACCTGCCTCCGGGTTCTCTTCAAGCCGATCCCCCACCGAACGGCATACATCCTGGGATCTTCTCAGTAGAAGGGGGACCCAGTCAGTCACTGGGGCCCCTTTGTGGCATCAGTTACTCCAGGCCAGGAGGGCCCAGAGTCAGGAACTCCGCTTTGCGCGCGACTCCAAGCCACATAGGCCATAGTGGTGGGGCTCGCGATGTGCGCACACCCTAAAGGTGGGTGCCGCAACTGGAACCAGGAACCCACAAAGAACCAAGAACAACGGCTTCCGCCACAGAAATACTCCTCCCCAGCATGCCCCGCGAGGGAATACTCCTCTAATTGGCTGCTGAGGAAAATCGGCTCCGCCTGGACCTCTCTGGTGCCACCTGCCGCCCAGGGATGGTACTGCATCCCTAGAACACAGTCTGACCCACAGAACAATCCAGATTTGGCGACAGCCAAATTTAACATAATTCGGAATGAGAGCAAATTATCTCTCTCATTCCCCCACTAACTTTAGCGTAGTGCCTTTACTGAAAGTAAGGGGGCGCTACACTAATATAATGACAACATCAAAAAATAGGTGCAAACAGGTCCAAAAAATGCAGCAATGGTCACTAATTGATAAGTATTGGTAAGTCCATGCATCAAATGGTTGACTTGAGAGTAGACACCATCACCACGGAACAGATATCAAACTGGCGACACCTGGTAAAAGATAGAGGTAAGTGCCTACTTACCAGACCACCATGACCCTTCGTATGAAAAAAGGATCAGGTGGAGCTTTAGTACAGTTGGTGGCTAAGGTCTGTACTGGTACCTGGATGGGATTGGCCAGGAATGGACTCCAACAGAAGAAATTATCATGGAAAAAATGAATGTAGCGCTACCTCCGGAGTAGCCGCCGATTGTTTTGGGATCGGCGTATTAAAGGATCACTAAAGGAAAAACAATTTTTTTGCTGAAATTACTGTTTACAGGGTATAGAGACATAATAGTTAACTGATTCCTTTTAAAAACGATTAAAAATAGATAAAAATCAATCATATAATGTGCCTCTAGATGCAAAAACGAAACTGAAACTAGTTTAGTCTTTGCATGTTATTGTATGCCTCTGTGCTGGACAGTGCCATAGAGTGTCATGGCTAGGAAAACGAAACTAAACTCTCCCATGACTTTTTTCATAAGGAGCCAGACAACCAGGAAGTGTCCAGAACAGAGCAGTTTTACAGCAACATCAGAGCAAAAACGGGCAATGAGGACATGAAACCAGGACTGCAGTAAGGTAAAGGAAGCTATTTAGCTAAAAAAAAAATCCTTTAGTGATCCTTTAAGTTACCTCTATGTGATGTCTAGGGGTGAAGGTAGTGAGTAGAGCAGTAATTGAATGTCCAGTCTGCAGGTGAAGTTTTCTGAATGCTTTATTTCTAGGTCCAACACGACCAACATCAACTTGAGGTAGACAGAAAAGGTTGATGAAATAAAGGAACTCTGCGGTATCAGGCCTTGGATAAGGAAAAGCAGTCCTGCTTCTCTACAGCTGTAACGATACGTCGCCACTCTAGCCAGAGTGGGTGGAGTGCCCCCGGACAGACCTCTGCCACAGGCCTGGCAGCCGGGGTGTCACTTTAGGTTGTTGGGAGGAACAAGTCTCTGCCACCGACTTGGCTCTGATTAATTTAGGATGCCAGATGAAACCTCTGACACAGGCTCAATGCTGACAATGTGAACAGCAGAGCGAATCCTCCCATTAGATCACATCAGGGTCACCGGTTGACAGTGCAAGTGTACCTGTCAATGTCTGGTCACCAGATCCCCGATGGTTCGTTTAAGCCCTCTTGGATAACCTGCCTCCGGGTTCTCCTCAAGCCGATCCCCCACCGAACGGCATACAGCCTGGGATCTCCTCAGTAGAAGTGGGGACCCAGTAAGTCACTGGGGCCCCTTTGTGGCATCAGTTGCTCCAGGCCAGGAGGGCCCAGAGTCAGGAACTCCGCGAAGAACCCGCGATGTGCGCGCCGCACCTGGAACCAGGAACCCGTGAAGAACCCAGAACAACGGCCTCCGCCACAGAAATACCCCCTCCCTCTCATTGGCTGCTGGGAGGGAGCGGCTCCGCCGGACCTCTCTGGCGCCATCTACTGCCCAGGGATGGCACCACATCCCTGGAACGCAGACTGACCCACAGAACAGTCCAGAATTTGGCGACAGCCAAATTTAACAAAATTAAGAATGAGAGCAACTTATCTCTCTCATTCTCCCACTAACTTTAGCGTAGTGCCCTTTCTGAAAGTAAAGGGGGCGCTACATACTCCCCCCACTTGAAATGACACTGTCCCCAGTGTCCTAAGGCATTCAAGCCTGAATGCCAGCCTGATACATGCTAAACAGTAAAGAAAAGTAGGAAAAAGGGGAAACATAAATGCAAAACATTGGATTACAAATCTCAGTGTCTTTAAAACATTTTAATACAATATGACATTACACAACATACACAACCCTGTCAGGGAAGGTTCCCCCCGCTGGTGTTACTGCCTGGTATTTGGCGTGCAGTACTGTGGCCCACCACCAGGTGTCTCCCGGCAGTCTTGGACTGCCGGGGGAGTACTTCACTGGTGGTGTTATGTGATCCTTGGGCTGCAGTACTGGCGTCCACCAGCGGGGGATTCTTGGCAGTATGGAGCATACAGCCCTTCCTGCGTTCAGGTGTGACCTGAACGCAATTAGCAAACCTCTATATATACCCGGCGTGTGTAATCAGTCCTCGCCCTGGTATCAGTCTACTACCTTGATCCTGATCCCTGCCTGGACTTTCCTTCCTGATTCCTGCTTCCCTTGGATTCCTCGCAGCCCGTCCATCCGTCCGCTCCCTGCTCTGTTCTGTCCCCATCCTCACCCATCTGCTGACATCCCACGTGTATGACCTCGGCCTGGCTTTGTTTATGGATACGGTATCTCCCTTTGTTTGTATATACTGTTTACTGTTTATTGTGCATTGGTTGTCCCACATGTTTTGTTCACTTATTTGTAAATAAACACCTTTATTTCACTGCATACAGTCTTGGTCTCCTCTGTGTAGGCACACAGTACTGGTCTACTAAACTCTCCTGACAGTATACCAGGGCCATCCCTGACCAGACGTGCCTGCATTGAGGAACCATCCTGTTGCGGTGCGTTTTTTGAAGATGGATTTCAATGAAATCACTTACCTTTCTCTGCTCGCAGAGGAGGATGAGGAGTATTGTCGCCAGGTTTTTGAGGGATGGACAAGTGACCAGCTGATGGAAGCCATCCGATCAGCCCATTCCATGATGGATCAGGGTTATATGTCTTATGATGATATTCAGCCATTAATCCAGTTATGTGTTAAACCGGCCCTGTTGTTCATCCCAGATGGTAGTGATGATTTCTCTCCTCCCTTCAGTCGTGACCAAGTTGAATCCTTGATATGGTTATTAGAGGATGATCCAGTTTCTTTTGATGAACATTATTCCTCTTGTTCCCAGCAGAAGTTGTCTGAGTGCATTAGTTCAGTGCAGTCTCTGATTAAACAGGGTGTGTGTGAATCTGCTTTTGTTCAACCTGTGCTGCAGGCATGGTCAGATCTCCTGATTTCAGCCAAACCACTACATTCCTCTTGTTCCCAGCAGAAGTTGTCTGAGTGCATTAGTTCAGTGCAGTCTCTGATTAAACAGGGTGTGTGTGAATCTGCTTTTGTTCAACCTGTGCTGCAGGCATGGTCAGATCTCCTGATTTCAGCCAAACCACTACATTCCAGCCCTGCCATTAATCACCTGCCTTTCCAAGAATCTATCCATCCATCACCAATAGCAACCCCAGTCGCAGCTCAGTATACACTGCTTCCCACCAGATACCAATACCCAGTCTCTGCTCCCTGTACCTATCCTGCATTCAACCCACCTGTCTCTTCTCAGCTACCTACAAACCCACAGCAAGCCACTTCTACCTTCAGACACCTACCTGTTCAAGAGTCTTTTCTCCCATCACCCATGGCAACCCCAGTCGCAGCTCAGTATACACTGCTTCCCACCAGATACCAATACCCAGTCTCTGCTCCCTGTACCTATCCTGCATACAACCCACCCGTCTCTTCTCAGCCGCCTACAAACCCACAAAAACTTCCTCCAGCTACTGTTCCCTCTTCTCTGCCATATCCCAATCCTCCTTTCCAGTCCGCTGCACCCCTTACCTACCTAGCTTCTGTGGCTAAGCCCAAGAAAAAACGAAAGTTTTTCAAAACCAAGACGATCCTGCCAGTAACCCAACCTGTCTCCACACCAACCAACCTGCTCCAGTCTGCTTGCATGCCAGCTGAACCTGATAACCAGCCTGATACTGCCAAACCTCTACCTGCTATCCGGCCAGTGCCTCCGCCTGAAGTTCCCGTATGCCAGCCTGATGTTCCTGTGCCAGTTTTCCAGCCTGACATTCCTGTGCCAGTTTGCCAGCCTGATGTGCCAGTTTGCCAGCCTGAGTTGCCATCTGTTCAGCCTGTTCCAGTGCCATCTGTTCAGCCTGTTCCAGTGCCATCTGTTCAGCCTGTTCCAGTGCCATCTGCCCAGCCTGTTCCAGTGCCATCTGCCCAGCCTGTTCCAGTGCCATCTGTTCAGCCTGTTCCAGTGCCATCTGTTCAGCCTGTTCCAGTGCCATCTGTTCAGCCTGTTCCAGTGCCATCTGTTCAGCCTGTTCCAGTGCCATCTGCTCAGCCTGTTCCAGTGCCATCTGCTCAGCCTGTTCCTGTACCAGCTGCCCTGCCTGTTCCTGTACCAGCTGCCCTGCCTGTTTCTGTACCAGCTGCCCTGCCTGTTCCTGTACCAGCTGCCCTGCCTGTTCCTGTACCAGCTGCCCTGCCTGTTTCTGTACCAGCTGCCCTGCCTGTTTCTGTACCAGCTGCCCAGCCTGTTTCTGTACCAGCTGCCCAGCCTGTTTCTGTACCAGCTGCCCAGCTTGTTTCTGTACCAGCTGCCCAGCTTGTTTCTGTACCAGCTGCCCAGCTTGTTTCTGTACCAGCTGCCCAGCTTGTTTCTGTACCAGCTGCCCAGCTTGTTTCTGTACCAGCTGCCCAGCTTGTTCCTGTACCAGCTGCCCAGCCTGTTCCTGTACCAGCTGCCCAGCCTGTTCCTGTGCCAACCGCCCAACTTCTTGAGCCTCTGTCTGCTGCCCAGCCCGACGACCCGGAGCCTCTGTCTGCTGCCCAGCCCGACGACCCGGAGCCTGCTGCCCAGCCCGACGACCCGGAGCCTCTTTCTGCTGCCCAGCTCGATGACCCGGAGCCTGCTGCCCAGCTCGATGACCCGGAGCCTGCTGCCCAGCCCGATGACCCGGAGTCTGCTTCCCAGCTTGATGTACTTTTTGCCCAGCCTGAGATTTCTGTACCCGCTGCCCAGCTTGAGCTGCACTTTGCCCTGTTTAAAGTCATGGACCTTCCTCCGGCCCAACCTGATGTGACTTTATCTGCTGCCCGGCTTGACACCACGGACTTTCCCCAGCAACAGCTAATTGGAGCGTCCGGAGGCCGCTCCTTTGAGGGGGGGTACTGTCAGGGAAGGTTCCCCCCGCTGGTGTTACTGCCTGGTATTTGGCGTGCAGTACTGTGGCCCACCACCAGGTGTCTCCCGGCAGTCTTGGACTGCCGGGGGAGTACTTCACTGGTGGTGTTATGTGATCCTTGGGCTGCAGTACTGGCGTCCACCAGCGGGGGATTCTTGGCAGTATGGAGCATACAGCCCTTCCTGCGTTCAAGTGTGACCTGAACGCAATTAGCAAGCCTCTATATATACCCGGCGTGTGTAATCAGTCCTCGCCCTGGTATCAGTCTACTACCTTGATCCTGATCCTTGATCCTGATCCCTGCCTGGACTTTCCTATCTGATTCCTGCTTCCCTTGGATTCCTACCTCGCAGCCCGTCCATCCGTACGCTCCCTGCTCTGTTCTGTCCCCATCCTCACCCATCTGCTGACATCCCACGTGTATGACCTCGGCCTGGCTTTGTTTATGGATACAGTATCTCCCTTTGTTTGTATATACTGTTTGCTGTTTATTGTGCACTGGTTGTCCCACATGTTTTGTTCACTTATTTGTAAATAAACACCTTTATTTCACTGCATACAGTCTTGGTCTCCTCTGTGTAGGCACACAGTACTGGTCTACTAAACTTTCCTGACAAACCCTATCTATCTAGGCTGCCCATTCTCCGCAGTGTTGATAGTATGTGGGTCCAGGAACCTGCATAAAAAAATATAAAAGAGAACATACACAGAAAATATACATCCTGATATATTATAACATTTTTCCTATTTACAATCTCCAAGGTCAGAATTGAAACTGCACCCTCCCGTCAGAGAGTGAAATTTCCCTTCCTCCCAGAGAGCTATCTAAGTGCTGAGCATAATTTTCTTTTACCCTGTTTCAAGAAATATAAAAAAAAAACAATATACACATTACAGTTCTGCATTTAAAATGTTGCAGAACACTGCCCCTAGTGGTCAGTGCGCTGGTACTACGGCAGTCCAAGTTCAATCGTGAAGAAATAGCAGCAAAAAGGGGGAAAAGGGAAAGGGATAAAAAACAACTTGAGTGGGGGTGAGAACCCTTGCTCAGAACTTCTTTAAAAGGAGAATGCCAGACAAACCCAACATGCAGCTTATTTATAAAAGCGCGGGTCTGGCAAAATAATGTCACCATCTGCAGTGGTCGTGGTGACTGAGAATACCTGGTCTTCTCTCCCAGGAGATTTCAGCACGACCCGATCGCTGTATATGTGCCGGCCCCAACTCCGCGATCGGTGACAGCGTTGGGACTGGGACCTGGGACTCCGGAAACATTGGCTCAAACATGTCATCGTTAAGATCACCGTCATGGGAGAGCGAGTCAAAGTCCGATGAGTGCAGTTCCTCCGCTGGCAAGTAACTGCAGGGTTTTTCAGATGGGTCCCTGGGGTAGTATGGCAAGGAATGTTGCGGAGGTAGGCCTTGACCGTGGCTGCGGGAGGCTGAAGCAGGCCCTGCTCCTATAGAGGCACACCACAAAGAGATCGCTGTAGAGGTTGTGGGTACTGGTCACATCAGTTGCACTGGTCACGCTGGTTGGGTCATCTCCCCGGTCTTTCTCGGTCATAGAGCTTACCTCCGGTGAGCAGGATGGCGGGGTAGCCGTTCGAAGGGTCAGGGTTGATGAGACCGTGTAACCTTAACGTTGGGAGCCTTCGACTCTACGATTTCCACCGACGGGGATGGCTCTGGCCATGTGGCTTCCTCCTCCGCGGTGACAACTCCCGTGACATAGTCCACCCTGTACTCCCTTGGAATTTTAGCGGGTGATTTTGCAACAAAAAAATAGGCCTGGCACTTCTGGCCGGTGCGAACGGCTGGATCCGGATCGAAAGTTTCTCGCAGCGAGGGCAGGACAGCCCCAGCATCTCCGATCTTCCGCTCGACAAATGCACAAACTGTCCATTGGTGGACATGCGGATTCCCGTGTCAGTCACGGGCACTCCAGGCGGAGTAAACATGTTGGAGACCCCCAGTGAAGTAGTAGGGGGCCTCAATAGCTGGGCAACAATGCTCGGTTGCAGGAAAGCAGACATCGCCACGTGGTCTCACCTTCTCTCTTGCTGGTGGGCGTTGATCTGTTGAAATGGCGCAAAGACTCTGTTATACGTCTCACGCAGGGGTGGGTGACTCCTCCCACATGAAGAACTTGTCTAGACACGTTTCAGGCGCGTGCTGTGCTGCAGGTACGCCCAAGCTTAGCTGTTCGAGGTTAACTCCCTCGTTACCGGACAGTTCAAAACACGACACTTTTGCTCTCAATAAATCCCTACTCACGATTTTCTGTTGTGAGCGATAACAGTCGAATCCCTGACGAGCCCCCACGTGTAGCGCTACCCCCGGAGGAGCTGCTGATTGTTTTGGGATTGGCGTATTAAGTTACCTCTATGTGATGTCTGGGGGGGGGGGGGGGGCGCTACATAAAGAAAAAAGGCCACAGTGAAGTTCTGCGATTTATTGTAAAACAGATTAAAAACAAATGGCCGCTTACTTTTGCAAGTGCTGAGACCTTGGCACTAAGGAATCAAGAGTATTGCAGCTAGATGTGACGTGGAGCACCAGCTGCACTGTGTCTCACTCTCGTGGGTAGGTGTAGCGTGCGTTCCACCGCCCCTCTGTGCCAAATCTGGAAGTGGCTGAACGTGACCAGGAACGCCCACATCGAGGTTGCTGGGCAGGAGTTTTTAGGCGGTATGGCAGCACTATTTTTAGCGTTGTACCACCTGGAAAACTCCTCAGTCTGAAAGGGGTCTAATAATAAATGAATTAATAAACTGAAGGTGTTGCATAAAGCAGCATTGGATTTCAGTTGGAAGGTCAATATTTGACAGGTCATTAGCTTATCTCTGTGAAGGCAGAGAGAGAGTTTATAAACATTTGGATTATTCTTTTGAAACCAGTCAGATAATGCAATTACATTTTCCATGAGTATAAACTGCAAATTAGTTATAGCTTCCCAGCAGTTATGCCGCATACACACGGTCACTTTTTGTGATGAAAAAAGATGTAATTTTTTACACACCATCGTTTTTGAAAAATGATGAACAAAGTGACGGCACTCTAAAGGGGAAGTTCTATTCGCCTTGAGGCTGCTTTTAGCTGGTTACTTGTTAGTAAAAGACAATTTGTGCTTTTTTTTGTCAAAGCGTGATGAATGTGCTTACTCCATTATGAATGGTATGCCGCGTACAGACGGTCGTTTTTTGTGATGAAAAAAAACGACGTTTTAAAAAACGTCATTTAAAATGATCGTGTGTGGGCAAAACGTTGTTTTATGTCTTCAAAAAAACGACAAAAAAAAAAATTCGAACATGCTTGAATTTTTTGGGTTGTTTTTCAAAACGTCGTTTTTTGTTTCACAGAAATTGACCGTGTGTAGAAAAAAACAACGTTTTTAAACCCGCGCATGCCCAGAAGCTAGTTATGAAGCGAGCTTCAATGGAAAAAAGTGGTGAACGTAACCTCGCTTTGCTAGAGCATTGTGAAAAAACGATGGTGTGTAGGCAACGTCGTTTTTGAAAATGAAGTTTCAAAAACGTCGTTTTATTTCATGATTTAAAACGTAGTTTTTTTTCATCACAAAAAACGACCGTCCGTACGCGGCATTAGTTTTACCTCCCATCTCAAAACTTGCTTCTGGGCATGTGCGGGTTGAAAACGTTGTTTTTGCCCACACACGATCATTTTTTATGACACAAAAAATGACATTTTCAAAAATGACATAAAAAATTGAAGCATGTTCTAATTTTTTTTTTGGTCGTTTTTCAGAAGACAAAAAACTATGTTTTGCCCACACACGATCATTTTAAATGACATTTTTAAAAATGTCATTTTATTTCATCACAAAAAGTGATCGTGTGTACAGGGCATTACAGTTTTACAAGAACGTGCTACAGTTTTCAATGCAGTTATGTAGATTGTCCACTAGGTGACAGCTTTCACTTTACTGAGCATTCAGGAGAAAGTACATGGAACTGTTTCATACATGTGCTCAGATAGAATACAGTTAAAACGGGAGTTCACCCATAAAACAATTTTTCCCCTTAGATGGATGCTCGTTTTGTCTAGGGGAATCGGCTAGTTGTTTTAAAATATGAGCCGTACTTACCGTTTTCGAGATGCATCTTCTCCGTCGCTTCCGGGTATGGGTCTTCGGGAGCGGGCGTTCCTTCTTGATTGACAGTCTTCCGAGAGGCTTCCGACGGTCGCATCCATCACGTCACTAGTAGCCGAAAGAAGCCGAACGTCGGTGCGGCTCTATACTGCGCCTGCGCACCGACGTTCGGCTTCTTTCGGAAAATCGTGACGCGATGGATGCGACCGTCGGAAGCCTGTCGGAAGACTATCAATCAAAATAGGAACGCCCAGTCCCGCAGCCCATACCCGGAAGCGGCGGAGAAGATGCATCTCGTAAACGGTAAGTACAGCTCATATTTTAAAACAACTAGCCGATTCCCCTAGATAAAATGAGCATCCATCTAAGGCAGGGGTGGGCAATTATTTTTTCGATGGGGCCACATGAGAAACTAAAAATATTTTGGAGGGCCGGGCCAAAAGGCTAAACTCAATACTGCATAAAATCAATTGTATTTCTTTATAAAAAGCAGTAAATATCATTGTTGGACAACTGGTACGAGTACTTGTTATAGACATGGCACAGGAGGGGGACAGAGGCTGGGGACATGGCACAGGAGGGGGACAGAGGCTGGGGACATGGCACAGGAGGGGGACAGAGGCTGGGGACATGACACAGGAGGGGGACAGAGGCTGGGGACATGACACAGGAGGGGGACAGAGGCTGGGGACATGACACAGGAGGGGGACAGAGGCTGGGGACATGACACAGGAGGGGGACAGAGGCTGGGGACATGATACAGGAGGGGGACAGAGGCTGGGGACATGACACAGGAGGGGGACAGAGGCTGGGGATATGACACAGGAGGGGGACAGAGGCTGGGGACATGATACAGGAGGGGGACAGAGGCTGGGGACATGACACAGGAGGGGGACAGAGGCTGGGGACATGACAGAGGCTGGGGACATGACACAGGAGGGGGACAGAGGCTGGGGACATGACACAGGAGGGGGACAGAGGCTGGGGACATGACAGAGGCTGGGGACATGACACAGGAAGGGGACAGAGGCTGGGGACATGACACAGGAGGGGGACAGAGGCTGGGGACATGACACAGGAGGGGGACAGAGGCTGGGGACATGACACGGGAGGGGGACAGACGCTGGGGACATGACACAGGAGGGGGACAGACGCTGGGGACATGACACAAGAGGGGGACAGACGATGGGGACATGACACAGGAGGGGGACAGACGCTGGGGACATGACACAGGAGGGGGACAGACGCTGGGGACATGACACAGGAGGGGGACAGACACTGGGGACATGACACAGGAGGGGGACAGACGCTGGGGACATGACACAGGAGGGGGACAGACGCTGGGGACATGGCACAGGAGGGGGACAGACGCTGGGGACATGGCACAGGAGGGGGACAGACGCTGGGGACATGACACAGGAGGGGGACAGACGCTGGGGACATGGCACAGAGGCTGCAAATAAATTATCATATCACTTCTTCACATCATCAGTATGCTGTGTCTTCCTCCTGTGCCCCTTTCACCTCTCCACAGATCTGACCTGTGGAGAGGTGAAAGGGGCACAGGAGGAGGACACAGCATACTGATGATGTCTAGGTAGGATAGCACTTCACACTCTGCTGCTGGACTGAGGAGGACTCACCAGACAAGGCCAGGGCAGTGGCACTGAGGGCAGGCAGCAGGCGTCGCGAGGAGTCCTACTCCAACGAAGAGAGTGGAGACCAGGGTCCACTCCAGGTCCGGGCACCAGCATGGCAGCTGGCCGACTGCTACAGTCAGTCAGTTGGGCGGGCAGAGCAGGCAGGCAGGCGCACTGGTCGGTCTCCGTCTGCCTTCACTCAGTCCACTCCGTCACAGTGGGGGTGCGTCTGCAGTGTGTCCACTACATCTGCTGCTGTGTGCTATCCCACCGGTGCCGCTCTCCACAGAGTCCACACATTCTACGATGTTCCTCAGTTTCCCCGCGCTGCTCTTTTGAATAGGCTGGCAGCAGTGTTGTTAGCGCGAATATGCGCTTTGATAATTGGCTGCGCGGCGGGTGGTGGTGAGCTGGGCGGTCAGAGAGGGCGAGGCTATGCATAATGTAGGAGGACTAGACGGTGCCTGCGCTGCGGCTCACATTCGGATCTTTTTACGGGCACATTTCCCTTATTACGGACTTTTACGAACAGGGAAAAAGTGCCTTTTATTTACGTACTGTCCGTAATTCTACGGACGGTTGGCAACTAGGGTTGCCCCGATACCACTTTTTTAGGACTGAGTACAAGTACCGATATTTTTTTTATGTACTCGCCGATACCGAATACCGATACTTTTTTTTAAATGTGTCCCCAAATTTAGCCATGTCCCCCGTATAACAGCCATGTCCCCCGTATAACAGCCATGTCCCCCGTATAGCAGCCATGTCCCCCGTATAGCAGCCATGTCCCCCGTATAGCAGCCATGTCCCCCATATAGCAGCCATGTCCCCAGTATAGCAGCCATGTCCCCAGTACAGCAGCCATGTCCCCAGTACAGCAGCCATGTCCCCAGTACAGCAGCCATGTCCCCAGTACAGCAGCCATGTCCCCAGTATAGCAGCCATGTCCCCAGTACAGCAGCCATGTCCCCAGTACAGCAGCCATGTCCCCAGTACAGCAGCCATGTCCCCAGTACAGCAGCCATGTCCCCAGTACAGCAGCCATGTCCCCAGTATAGCAGCCATGTCCCCAGTATAGCAGCCATGTCCCCAGTATAGCAGCCATGTCCCCAGTATAGCAGCCATGTCCCCAGTACAGCAGCCATGTCCCCAGTACAGCAGCCATGTCCCCAGTACAGCAGCCATGTCCCCAGTACAGCAGCCATGTCCCCAGTACAGCAGCCATGTCCCCAGTACATCAGCCATTGTCCCCCGTACAGCAGCCATTGTCCCCCATACAGCAGCCATTGTCCCCCGTACAGCAGCCATTGTCCCCCGTACCTACTGTTATCACCGCGGCGGGGAACATTACAGACAGCAGCCATTGTCCCCCATACAGCAGCCATTGTCCCCCATACAGCAGCCATTGTCCCCCGTACCTACTGTTATCACCGCGGCGGGGAACATTACAGACAGCGTTCGTTTGAACAGCTGTTTTCCCCGCTGCGCATAGACACTCCCCCTTGGACGGATCTGTCCAATCGCGAGCAAGGGGGAGTGTCTATGTGACTCCCCATTGCTCGCGATTGGACAGATCCGTCCAAGGGGGAGTGTCTATGCGCGGCGGGGAAAACAGCTGTTCAAACGAACGCTGTCTGTAATGTTCCCCGCCGCGGTGATTAACGTGGCAGCGGCGGCGGTTTCGGCGGCGGCGGGGGGGGGGGGAGTATTCTATTTTAGTATCGGGGGTATTAGCGGGAGTACGAGTACTCCCGCTAATACTCTGTATCGGTCCCGATACCGATACTGGTATCGGTATCGGGACAACCCTATTGGCAAAACTGCCCGGGGGGCGGATTAAAAGGTCCGCCGGGCCGTATACGGCCCGCGGGCCGTAGTTTGCCCAGGTCTGATCTAAGGGGAAAAAGTGTTATGTACGGGTGAACCCCCGCTTTAACTAGTAAAATTCAATAACCCGTGTGTTGAATAAATGCACCTTGGTAAAATTTGAAAGCCCAATGCATGTTTGTCATTCACTGAATAACTTATCTGCACCAAATGTATTATTACTTATTATTTTTTAAAGCTCTCATACTTTAAAAGGCAATATGCCCCAGCTGAAACAATAATAATATTGAAATTTATATCAACATAAAAGGACCCATATTAATAATAACTCTCCCATGTTAAAACATATTTGTACTAGTTTTGAAACTCTGTGCACAATCAAAGTTTTGCAACCACATACTATAAGGTATGGGTGTTATGTGTTATTTAAATTGATAATAAACCCTGAGTGTTTTTTTTTTTTGTGGTTGTAAACCCTCATACCCAGTGAAGTGACTGGCTTCAGGTGATGAAACAAATCCTTCTACACAAGTCGTACCTGTTTATCTGCAGTCTTCTCTTCTCTACAGCCATTTCAAACACACACCCCCTCTACACATGCTCATAGGGAAGCATCCAAAGCTGGGTCTGTCACTCACCTGCTGCTTCTCTCCCCGTCCCCATCGGTCCTTTAGAGTTGGCATAACCTTTCAGAAATGACTCATGCAGATAGCAGAGGAACCAGACTGTAGACAGAAATCACACTCAGTGCTTTGAACTGAGGCAAGTACACACTATAGAGGATATATTTTGTTAATTTTTCATGTCAGAGGTTTACAACCCTTTAATGCTGTTTAAATTGGAACTTTACTCTCCCAAACAACATTGATTATGTTTAACCCTCATCCTGCTAGCATTAGTAAATAGATAGGAAAGTATATTTTATTTACTTGTTTTGAACTTTTTTTTTTTTTTACTTTTCTTCAGTTACTTTCTGGTTTCCTGCCTAGGCAAATTATGTCATACATCCCAGGAGTCTTCAGGAAGGGAGGAAAGGAGGAGGGGGTTTCACAACTAAGCACACTCTCCTGTATGCATACTTGAGCTAAGGGCAGGAAGTAAGTATATACAAATATGAATAATTTGCCCTTACTCAAGATGGCCAAGGCCAGAAATCCTAGGGGGTGTTTTTCAAAAAGATTTCTCACCAAAATAAAGCATGAAGACATGGATGGTTGGGGGAGTTTGCTTTGAATAATACAAATTAATTAAATAGCGTTTTTGGTTTGTGGTGTTTAGATGCAGTGAAGATCCGCTTTAAGCAGCTGATTTGATCATTTACCGTGTATGTGAACCTCCCTTCGACTTTAACTCTTTTCCTTTGTAGACCGGAAGTAAGTTCAGGGAAGCAGCACTCAGAAGCAAGAGCCAACAGCATTAAACGTTGTAAACTGCAACTGCTGGGGTAATGCTGCGTACACACGACCGTTTTTCATGATGAGAAAAATGTCATTTTTTAAATTGGTCGTGAAAAACGGTCGTGTGTAGGCTTCAGAGCATTTGTTCTCGTCGTTTTTCACGTCGTCGCTTTTCATGTCGTGAAAAGCGGTCGTGTGTACGTTTTAACGATGGGGAAAAAAACGCGCATGCTAAGAAGCAATTTATGAGATGGGGAAATTAGCATAAGCAGCCCAAAGGGTGGCGCCATTTGAATGGAACTTCCCCTTTATAGTGCCGTAGTAGTTGTTGTACGTCACCTTGCTTTGCTTGAGCATTTTTTATCACGATTGTGTGTATGCAAGGCAGGCTTGAGAGGAATCACGTTGAGAAAAATTTTGTTTTTTTCCATGACATGAATAGCGGTCGTTGTGTATGCGGCATCATAATTTATATAAACAGTTTACTGGGAAATGCTTATTTTATAGTGATTTAGTGGTATCTGGTGCTCAAATTTGAGGCATTTTTTTACTGCATGTTTGTAAGTGCAATACAACTTTTAATACATTTTTTTTTACTCATTAATGCGCTATGTGGAGTTGTTATTGTTTTTTACATGGTGGGCATTGATGTTGGTGAAGTTTAATTACTTGTAGATGAGACCCAATGTTAAGGATTGTATCTGTCTGAACTGCAAGACTGGGAGTGACTACCTATTATATGCTGTTCATGATCCCGTCATTAGGGATCATGGCGATTTGGTAAGGAGCCAATCTATAGTTTGGTGGAGGATGCATCACTTTTCTTTGGACACGTTTTCAACTGATTTTGGAACTTGACACAGAGCATGGGTGTTTGGCATTTCATGTGTTAAACATTTATGGACTTTATTGCTACAATATTTGTTTTATTAATATGTCTATATATATTTGTATTAGGTTAATATTTATTGATCTAATGATATGATCAAAATTTTTGTTGATGTTCATTTATCATTGTTTCACTGTTATTGAGGGACTTGAGAGTGCTATATAGTGCCCTCTAGTGGCTATCAACCTCTCTTGTTTTTTGCTATATTAGTGATTTATATATACCATCATATACCACATACCGTATTTATCGCGGTATAACGCGCTCCCGCGTATACCGCGCACCCCTAAAGTGCCCCCAAAATTCCTGTAAAAAATGTTATATAATTTCATTACTTACAGTTTTGGTGTCTTCCCAGCGTCCATCGTCCGGTCCGGCGTCCGTCTGCGGCCTCGATCGTGTCCTCCCGGCTTCTCCAGCGCGCGCCTCAAGTCGAGTCCCCGCTTCCCGCGCTCTGTTCGATCGCCTCCGCCGACATATACCGAGTGCAGTACACTCGGGTACATTCGGCAAGGCTCGGCGTCGCTCGCGCTCACGCTCTGTGACGTTTATGCGTGAGAACGAGCGAAGCCGAGCCTGGCCGAATGTACCCGAGTGTACTGCACTCGGTATATGTCGGTGCAGGATTTCAAACTGAGCGCGGAAAGCGGCTATCGGCGTATATCGCGCACCCACGATTTTCCCCTTATTTTAAGGGGAAAATAGTGTGCGATATACGCCGATAAATACGGTAGTTTATGATTTATATCAATATATATCACATAGTTTTGTGTGTTTTGTGATTCAAACATTTGTTTCACACGGTTTAGAGGTGGCACGATTTATATTTTTCTCACTATATGCAGCCCCTGTGCACATCATATGTAGCCACTGTGCCCCATAAAATTTAGTCACTATGCCCATCATATGCAGCCCCTGTGCCCTATCATATGCAGCCCCTGTGCCCTATCATATGCAGCCCCTGTGCCCTATCATATGCAGCCCCTGTGCCCATCATATGCAGCCCCTGTGCCCATCATATGCAGCCCCTGGGCCCATCATATGCAGCCTCTGTGCCCATCATATGTAGCCACTGTGCCCCATAAAATGTAGCCACTGTGCCATCAAATTCAGCCACTGTGCCCCATAAAATGTAGTCACTATGCCCATCAAATGCAGCCACTGTGCCCTATCAAATGCAGCTACTGTGCCCCTTAAATTGAAGTCACTGTGATCATCATATTCAGCACATGTTCCCATCATATGCATCACATGGCCCATCATATGCAGCCACTGTGCCACCATATGCAGCCTCTGTGCCCATCATATACAGCTTATGCCCATCATTTGCAACACGGGTAATAGATATGTGCCTCCTGATTGGCTGAAAGACGGTTCAGTGTTAAAAAAGCAAATAATCATTTGCTTTGCTAACTCACCTGGATGAACTGCGAGCGCTAAGCTTTGCGCTCGCAGTTCACCTATTTTGAAGCCTATTAGAGCCTATGGCTGTAATCAGGTGCTTCAAAAACACCCCCCCCGCCACTGAAATTCAAGCGCCAGGCATCTAAAAAGGGGCCGTACGCCTGAATAGGGGGCATCTACAGTGTCCATGAATGTTGTCCTTATTTACCAGCACCCAACAAGACCATAAGACAGGGAGATAGCAGCACAGAATTGTGTGCATACACAAAATTGTAGTGCATTTTATGTGGCTATAGCCCAGTGTTTCGCAATATTTTTTCAATCAAGGCACCCTTTAAAATTCTGCACAATGCCAAGGCACCCTATTCTAAAATGTGAAAAACTACACTAATAGTTTTACATCCACACACATAGGACACCCAATGTTAAAGGTGATTTATTATTCCAAAGCAAAACACCCCTTTGCACACAGGTGCTGACTAGTATTCCAATGTTTCTCTTCCTTGCTCAGCTAATGTGACCTCAGTGCTGACAGAGAAGGGCAGTGAATGCTATGCAAGCGTGGGACGTGCTCCTTAACAACCAACGTCATTGGTTGTTAGGAGGCCAGTAAATAAAAGGTTGTACTGCAGTGGCGGCCCGTCCATGGGGGGCGCCCGGGCGCCGCCCCCCATCCCCCAGTCAGTAAAAAAAAAAAAAAAATTTTTTAAACCTGTCCCTTTAAAAAAAAAAAAAAATCCAAAAAAGGGCCTTATATGTGCACTGTGTCCGCGCGCCGGGCACAGTGCAGAAAGAATAGCGCCTCGTCTGTGCAATCGAGGGATTGCAGACGCGGCGCTACATTGGAAGCCAAAATATGCCTTTGTGGCGTTCTCCATCGCACCACTTGCTTCCGGCGCTTCCGGCGCGATGGACAGTATTCTTATCGCCGAGCGGGTGCAGGAAGTGACGTCGGGACTGCTTGAGCTCAGTGCGCCCGACCGAGGAGCAGGTAAGCTGAGCTATGCCTGCCTGCCTACACAACACCAGCGTCGGTGACAGCATCCAAACCCCCCCCCCCCCCCCCCGCTTATTCAACAAATCTTTTTTTTATTCGACGGCCGGCACCCCCCGCTTATTCAAAGACGTTTTTATCTAATATTCGGCGGACCCCTAACCCCCCCCCCCCCCGCTTATTTAAAAAGAACGTATTTGCATGTAATATTCCGCAGTTTCTGATAATCTCCTGCAGTATGTCCGCAGTCTCTGTTAATCTTTTGCAGTATGTCCGCAGTTTCTGATAATCTCGTGCAATATGTCCGCAGTCTCTGGTAATCTTGTGCAGTATGTCCGCAGTATCTGGTAATCTCCTGCCCATTTCGAGTCCTTCATTACTAACAGTGTCATATTTTAGTTTGTTTGCACCGATCTGTAAGGCTGCGCTATATACCATGATTTGTGATGCTGGGGCTGTATACTCTGTGCTGTGACGCTGAGCTGTATACTCCTGACATTGAGTGGAAGCAAGTGGAATACAGGGGACGGAGCGGTGGATTCTATAAGGGGTGTGGCTTATGATAAGTGGGAGGGACCAAATGTGGAAGGGCGGGGTATTGCGCCCCGCCATCCTAAAACTTCACCAGCCGCCACTGTTGTACTGGTGCACAATAAAAAATCTGTGGCTTTCTGTAGATAAAAGGCAGGCTTGATTTACCCTTTGGTTTGTAATCAAATTTGAAGAATTTTGCCAAGGCATCCCTGAAAAAACCTGAAGGATCCCTGGTTGAACAAAACTGCTATAGACAACTTCAGACTACTTAGGACTTCCCCTACATCCTGCAGTAGGGTGACCAGACATCCCCAGTTTCAGAGGACAGTCCCCTGATTGAGGACACTGTCCCCGAACCAAGTCTGTCCCTGGTTTTGTCCCCAGATTGGATTTAATAGGGGGCAGGGGCAATTTCAAAGACAGCCAGTGCAGAATTAAAATACAAAAATTGGAATTGCGCTCCACCGTGCCTACTAGCTTAGGGGGATGTATTTTTTACCATTATCTGTGCCCCTTTCTGATGATCATGTGCTGGTTGGAGCGGAGGGAATATTTCTTCAGTTTCGGGCACATGCTCATTCAGCTTCGCTCGCATGTTCTTCTGCCTTGGCTCAAATCCTGGTCAGCCACCTGCCTATCTCCTTGCCTTCCCTGGCAGAGTGATCTTCCTCAGCTCCCCATCCAGTAATAGCCTGGGCACGAAGAGTAAGGCCCCATACACACGAGAGGATTTATCCGCGGATACGGTCCAGCGGACCGTATCCGCGGATAAATCCTCTCGAGGATTTCAGAAGATTTCTATGCGATGGCGTGTACACACCATCGCATTGAAATCCGCGCCGAAATCCTCTGGCGATGACGTGTCGCGCCGGTGCCGCGATTATGACGCGGAGACGGGTGGTGACGCTGTCATATAAGGAATTCCACGCATGCGTCAAATCATTACGACGCGTGCGGGGAATCCCTTTGGACGGATGGATCCGGTGAGTCTGTACAGACGAGCGGATCCATCCTTTGGGATGGACTTCAGCAGATGGATTTGTTGAGCATGTCAGCAAATATTCATCTGCTGAAAATCCATCCCAGGGGAGATTTATCTGCGGATAAATATCCGCCGGAGTGTACACACCATAGAATCTATCCGCTGAAACCCATTCGATGGGATTTATCTGCGGATAGATTCTATGGTGTGTACGGGGCCTAAGACTTGAGAAGCTGTGAGGCGGGCAGCGACGGGCAGAGAGTCGCTGATTGTTGCCATTACTAGTAAACAAAAAATATGTCCCCGGATTTCATTTTAAAAATTTGGTCACTTTATCCTACAGCCCATCTCCTGGTAAAGCACTTTGCATGCATGACTCCTGTATCATAATCCACTTATATGACACACTTAGATGTATTCGTGTATTTTTGAGTTATACTCCCCCACATAGTGCACAGTCAATGCAGGGTGTAAAATAATAAAAGAAAAATTAATGCAAAATACATGCAATGAGACAGATTGAGCTCTATGCTCTTGTGGTCCTTTCACCTTTTGGTATAGGTATGTGACAGGCTTAGAGTTGTTTTTGCCAAGAAGGCCCAAGCCTTTGGAGCAATGTTCTACTCAAACACTTTAAGCTGGAGTACAGGACTGTACAGCCAACACAGAATAGTCTGTTCCAGACCACATGGCTGGTTTTCTCATATGCTGCTCTGGACTTAATCCAATTAATAAAGAAAGAGCTATCAAGGGAGTAATGGAGATGGAACCAAATTAGTCTCTGCGTAGAAGTACACAGGCATCTGGTTTGCCTATGTCTTGTTTCAGAGGAAGCATGGCTTTAAATAGTGTCACTAGGAGATAATTATACCTCTAGACTTCCATTAGTCATCCTGCCTAATATTTCCTGGGATTTGGGATTCCTCAATTTATGTGTACAGTGCCAGAGACAAGCATTTTAAGGATTTGTTACCATGCTGGAGAGTATTGAGAAGGCATTATATGGTTATGAGCAGATCAGATTATCCATTTATTGATTTGGTAACACATCATGAATGATAGTTTACATTCTCTGTTGTTCTTCCCAATCCCCCTGTAGTCCCCTGTTGTGATGAAGGCAGAAATTCCAAACATCTTATGGGATCTGTGTCATATCAGCTAATCAGATGACTGGTTGGGTTTGTCTAAGGCCTTGTACACACGGTCGGACCAAACCGATGAGACTGGTCCGTCGGTTCGTTTTCAGCGGTACACCTCTGAAGTGGCCTGACAGCCTGATATGTGTACACACCATCAGTCCAAAATCCGAGCGGGTCAGAACGCGGTGACGTAAAACACACAACGTGCTGAATAAAACGAAGTTCAATGCTTCCAAGCATGCGTCGTCTTGATTCTGAGCATGCGCGGGTTTTGAACCGATGCTTTTCTGTACTAACCATCGGTTTGGTCTGATCGCCCAGCGGTCCAGCGGTTCGGTTTTGAAGCATGTTTAGACCGAAGGAAACCAGACCGCTAGCCTATACACACGGTCGGTTTGGTCCGATGAAACTGAACTTCGGTTCATTCTCAGCAGACCAAACCGACCGTGTGTACGAGGCCTTAGTATATGTGTTAAAAATGTAATGCAAGCTGCCCATTAAATGCGTGAAACATTTTAAAAGGTGTAGACTGTGTAAGGATTGAACACTGTAAGAGTTCAATTGTAATTATTTCTAAATTACACCCCAATGTCATATTACCATCTGAGGTTGTCTGGAGTTTTGCTTGAGGTAGGTATGGCTTCTATATGTCATTGGCTGTAAATTCACAAACACATAACACATGCACTGTTTTTATTAGTATAGCGCCCTGCTCCCAATTACTGGGGCGCTATTCTAAATTTAGAGGGGGTCTGAGCCAATAGTTGGGCTCAGACTTTACTAATTATATTGAAATTAGCCTCTGTTCTGGCTATGGTTGTGCTTGATAGAAGTTTTCCCCTGTTGCCTGTAGGTGGCGTTACCACCTCAGGCCCATGTTGGAACACAAGCGAACCATGGTGTGTTAAGTGACCCTTCTCGGCAGCAGCCCAGTGGGAGTGGTGCCCCGCTGTGCATGCTGGGAAGGGATACTTAAGGGGAAGACGCAGTTTTTCGGGTCCTTCGCCTCGTGGCCCTCCTGGCGTGAAGCACGTGTGTGTGATTTCAACCCCCTGGGACCATGTTGGTCCGAGGCTGCATTTCTATCGAGTAGGCCCAGCTATGCTGGCTGGGGCCTATGATTCTAAAGGGGATCCCAAGCTGTCCATCCAAGTGGGGGAAGCTGCTTAACGAAGGAAATCGGGGGAGGACCTGCCCTGGAGGAGACCAAGCAAGGCAAGCTGATGTCTCGGGATAGGCCTGGTGACTTTGTTATAAAGGGATCCACTACTCAAGTTGTCTTACAGTCCGCCGGATCGGCTTAATGGCTCTTTTACTGTAGTAAGGAAGTTTGGGACTTAAATCCTGTGGTAGAGAATCCCTGACTATGCATTTTTCGTTCTCAGACGGTCTGTGGCAGAGACTGTTTCCATACTGTCCGTGCATCATCCCGGCTGCTAGGCCATGTGAGAGGGGTCTATCCGGGTGAGGAATACCCACTCAGGAGAGAGTGGTGAATACTGGAACTTAGATATTTTTTGTGCATTCTGTACCACGTACCTGAACCTTCCTCTTATCTCTATACTCTCCACTTTCTTCACAAGTTTTATGCAGCAAAAATAAACAGTTGAAGGTTTTACATCTTGTGTGGACATTGCAATTTGTACAGACTTTCTTCCCATGACAACGAACTTGGAGGTAATGTGCAAAACACAATTTAAACCAGCAGCTCCTTCGGGGGTAGTACTACATTAGTATATGTCATTGATACAAAATATATATATTTTAGGTTCATCAAAGGCATTATCACATGGACCAGCTAAAAAAGTAATTATATCTATTTTTTAGTATTTTCACTGTAAAAGTCTCTTCACAATGATCATTGCTATGGGTTATTGCTCCTAAAAATGTCAATGCTTTCAGTTGGTAATAACTGTTTCATTTAGAAGTCAATTGAGGCAAAGGAGCCATTTAAGATGGTGATAATATATTGGTTTCTAAGCTAAAATATTGTTTTATTAGAAATAAATGTTAAAAGAAGGCCTTTTTTGCAAAAAAAAAACCTTTCACACCTATATTTATGTTTTACCAATCACAATGGATAAGAAAATCATTTCCCTGCAGATCTTTAACATAATGGATCAGGCTAAATATCACGGCTAGTGAATGTTCACAAAATAGCTAAGCCAATGATTGATTCTCTGGACCCAGTCTGCTGTTTTTTACTTCATTTTTATAGTTATTTTTTTAACTGAGAAAAGCGTTACCACCTTCCTATGAATACATGCTCAGCATGCCAGAAATAACCATAGTGGGGGCTACAGGCATGCAGAGCCTCTGCTTTACTGATACCAGCATATGGGCTCTTTATTACCGAATGGTATAGGCATGTGGCCTTTTCACATCACTACTGCGTGCTGGGTAAATTGGTAAAAGTTCCAAAATAATTTCTTATCAGTCTGAGACACACACACAATTTCAGTAATACTCTGATTAAAAAAATTCCTGCACATCTCTAATTTTGCTGTGATATAATGGCTGATGATGTTCAACCAATTGCAATGTTGTCCGACCAAACACTAGTTTAGTTATTGGATGTGCCCATATAGCAGATGTAGCCTCAGAGATATTCTTTCACGTTATAGGTGCACCAGTTTGTAGTTTTGTCTAAGTAAAACATTTGCAAGCCTCTGCCTTTGCCTTTCCCTCATGGTCCCCCCTTTCATCTCTCCCCCCCCCACCCCAACCAACTTCCCACCCCCTCCCCTTCACTGATTGGTTTGATATCCTCACTGGCACATTCACTTGCACTTCCCCATTCACATATTGTTTATGGCTCCACTTATGGCTCGCCTATTATATATTTAGTTGAACAGGTCCATCTCCAATTTGTCCCCCTTGGTCGCCAAGGTAGACCTCTCCTCATGGTGGCTTTGGCGCCTGAGCTGATGGGATATTTGTTTTAGGTAAGCGGCACAATGTTTTTTGTTCCCCAAACTGTATATTATCTATAATGTTTTTAGTGTAAGGTTGGTCTTCATGTGTTTTTGCATATTCAGCTCAACCTCCTCTATTGCTAATATTAATGAATGTATATTGATTAATTTGTAGAACTCTCCTGACAAAGCGATTCAATCGCAAAACTAGTTGAGAAACTCCATTCCTCTACGTGACCCCTATTTTCACTGTGATCTTCCCCTTCCTGGGATAATCTAGTACCGGTGATCTGTACGGTTGACTCGCGTTGCTCTTTGTATTGTGACTTATTGTTTTTGTTTTTGATGTCTTTTATTTTCTTAATACTATGTTAATAAATTTATATTTTTTATAATAATTGCTCTTTTGAGTTTACCTGTTTATCCTGTACCGCTATAGTCCTACTGCGCTCCTTTTTCCTTAGCTTTTTGCTTCTGGTCTTTTGGGTCCCTTAAGCCCTATCTCTGTTCAAACTGATTTTCAGGATGATGGTACCATACAATTTATATGTTGGGTATTAAGAGGCTAACAATGAATCTATATTTGCAAGCCTCTAAAATGACTCTACCTCCAAAGCCATCTTTGTTCAGGCACCATCTAGGGTCAGCATCTATGTTTTAGACTAAAATACCAACCAAAAGATTAAACAATCTTGTAAATCAAAATGTCTTCTCAGAAATCTGTATATTCTTGGTTATATAAAAACATAGGCCGGGATTCACGTAGAGCGGCGCATCTTTATACCGGAGTAGCGCATCTCATATGCGCTACGCCAACGTAACTCAGTGAGGCAAGAACAGTATTCACAAAGCACTCGCTCCCAACGTTGCGCCGGCGTAACGTAAATTGGCCGGCATAAGCCCGCCTAATTCAAAGTAGGAAGGAAGTGGGCGTGATCCATTTAAATGAACCGTGACCCCATGCAAATGAATGGCCGAATGAACGGCGCATGTGTCATCCCGTGGACGCTTCCCAGTGCGCATGCTCAGAATCACGTCGGACCTAATGCCTAAGATACGTCGAATCACTGAACGCAACCTACGCCCAGCCCTATTCACGTAGTCCTACGTAAACTACGTAAAATACGACTGCTGTTCCGTCGTCCATACCTTGTCATGGGTTGCGCCTCCAATATGGTGGACTAACTTTACGCCGGACGTACACCTTACGTAAACGGTGTATATTACTGCGACGGGCGCAAGTACGTTCGTGAATCGGCGTATCTAGGTCATTTACATATTTGACGCGTAAATCAATGGAATCGCCCCTTGCGGCCAGCGTAAATATGCGCCCAAGATATGACGACGTAGGAGACTTGCGTCGGTCGGATGAAGCCAAATTTCAGGCGTATCTTGTATTAAGAGTCAGGCGCATAGATACGACAGCGCATCTGTGCACTTACGCTGCGTATCTCAAGATACGTCAGCGTAAGTGTTTCCTGAATCTGGGCCATACTGTCTATTTCACATGGTTCAAAACCTTGCTGCTGTCCCTTAGTTTGTGAGCTGTAAGAAAGTTACAATGTCACAAGAGACCTAGCAAGTGGTCACTGGGGAAGAGAAGAAAAGGAAAAATCAGTACATATGTAACCAGGTGCTGAGCTAAAGCAATATGGAGAAGTAGAAAGTGGGGTTGATTTACTAAAACTGGAAAGTGCAAAAACTGATGCAGCTGTGCATGATAGCCAATCAGTTCCTAACTTCAACTAGTTCAATTAAGCTTTGAGAAACAAAAAAATGGAAGCTGATTGGTTTCTATGCAGAGCTTCACCAGATTTTGAACTCTCCAGTTTTTGTAAATTAACCCCATTGCCTTTTATGTTTCTCTCCCTCTACTGAGATACTGATGTTATGTTGCAACATTCTCCTCTTGCCAGCAGGGGGAGAGCTAAAGCCAAGCAAGCCAGAGCAAATCCTAGGAGTCGCAGTTAAAGAGGCAGCCATATAATGGAACAAATGGATTCCTTACAAACCCCAATAAATACTGTGCAGGAGGAGGAGTATAGAGATGAGTTTTATTAAACTGCCAGGGAGGGTTCTATGCACAGGGGAAAGTGAGTATCAGTGGCTGGAGAACTGTTCTTATAGCAACACCTGTCACATTGCCTTATTATCTCAAATATGGTGGCTGCATTTTCTCTCTGTTTTCATTTGGTGACCTGGCCAATAACACAGCTTGTGTATTAGAGTGCCCCTAATCTGAATTAAAAAGCAACAGAGAAACCTTTGGAAATGAGCATTGTCAATTTGGGGGGAGGGGGTATTCAATGTACTAGCAGATTTAGATACACTAACACATTGAAGCCAAACTCCAGTTCACACTGGAGTTACACAAGCAATTACAGCTATATATTTTTTTTCTTTTGGAATAAAGTTTTACACAAATAAATACATGCTGATCATTGTACACAGCCCTGGTTGTAGTAAATAGTACTTTGTCTCAACACTCTAACTGTCACATGTGCAGGAGAGCTAGTTACGTTGAAAAACAAAAGACATACTGGTCAGATCACAGATGAAAATAAAAGAAAGAAAGGCTGAAAATTAAAACGAATGCAGCCACCACATCTAAGAATTGGCAAATTGGCAAGTTGTACATTTGCAGAGCACTTGAAGCACAAGTTCTAGTTGACACTTTTCAAATGTGTAGCATATTTGCGTGGCAAGTCTCTAGCAAGAGCAAAGTTGCAATGGTGAGTCTACAGCAAGAGCTCTGTAAGTCTACAGCATGAAAATTCAGCCACAGTGACCCCTGTGATAGGATGACTATTGCACAACATAACTGAACCATTTTAAAATGGTACTTGCTGCAGAGGGTGTGAGACCATACTGGCTAGTATGGGACCAAGTACTCAGTTCAGGACCTAAATTGGTTATCTCCTGGGTTTTCAATCCACCTGTAGAAGGCTCCTCGTTAGGCCCCTTTCACATGTCCGTTCCGCCTGTCCGTTCATTACAAGTCCGTTAACGGACTTGTAATGAATCCCTATTGGAACGCGTCCATTAGCGGATGGAGCATCCGCTAGCGTCCGCCGGGATCCGGTTTTCGGACGGAAGAAAACCCTATTTTTCTTCCGTCCGGCGGAACGGAACTGATGCAGACGGACACACGGTCCATCTGCATCCGGTTTCCCATAGGGGACAGCGGAACAGAGACAGGGCGGTCCCTGCACTGTGTGCGGGGACCGCCCTATCCGCCGAGAGCTCAGCGGGAATCCCCGCTGAGCCGACGGAGCGGACTGAAAAACTGAAAGGACGTCTGAAAGGACCCTAAGTGTTTACTAGAACAATGTAATTATAGTCCTAAACTGTAAGCTCTAACGAGCAGAGTCCTCTGATTCCTCCTGTATTGAATTGTGTTGTAACCGTACTGTCTGCCCTCAAGTAAAGCGCTGTGCAAACTGTTGGCGCTATATAAATCCTGTATCATAATAATAATAATAATAATAATAACAGTACTTCCATGAAAAATCCCAGGAATTCCATAAGCTTTAGTGGCAGCTCTGCCCTGCTCTCCTCTGCTACAAAAGATTACAGCAGCAGAGATATACTGTTTAAATTCAGTGAGGTTGGTTTACTAAAACTGGAGAGGGAAAAATCTGGTGCAGCTCTGCGTAGGAACTAATCAGCTTCCAGGTTTTGATTATTTTTATTTTTTGCTAAATTGAACAAGCTGAAGTTAGAAGCTGATTGGCTACCATGCAGAGCTGCACCAGGTTTTGCACTCTCCAGTTTTAGTAAATCAACCCCTATGATTATTAGTGCAGCCCCTCACAGATGGTGGGTTAGGATATTAACTACTCCTCTCCCTATTTACTCCCTGGTCTTAACCACATCCAAACCAGCCCATTGTAAAATGACGTCCACAAAGGACCTCTAACGATCTGGGTGGACATCATATGACGTCCTGGGCTTTGTGGGGGGATATCTGAATGATGCCTGCAGCTAGAGGCATCATTCAGATATCCTTCTCTTTTGCCGGCGATTCTGCACAACGTAAGAACGATCATAGCGGCGATTCCGCCGCTAGATCGTTCTTACAGGCGGCGGGAGGGGACATCCCCCCCTCCCGCCGCCATCCGGTGCTTCTCCGGGCTCTCCCGTGCCATCGGGGGCCCGGAGAACGAATCGTCCAGCGCTGGCAGGAAGCATAGAGATGACTGGTGACCAGATGGTCACCAGTCATCTCTATGACCGTCTGAGGACCCGGGCGCGATGTGATGACGTCACGGGCGGGTCCCCGTAAGTAAACAAAGCCGCAATTGCGGCTGCTAAGCAACAGTAATCATGAGATCGGTGAATTTTTTTTCACCGATTTCATGCTTTCCAGCCTGGAGGAGAGATGTGCGGTCTTATTGACCCCGCATCTCTCCATAAAGAGTACCTGTCACACACATTACTATTACAAGGGATGTTTACATTCCTTGTAATAGGAATAAAAGTGATAGTAAAAAAAATAAAATAAAAAAAAGTGTAAAAAAAAAAGAAATATGTAAAAAAAAAAAAAGAAATAAAAAATATTTTTTTTAACGCCCCTGTCCCCAGTAGCTCTCGCGCAGAAGTGAACGCACACGCAAGTCCCGCCGACATATGTAAACGCCGTTTAAACCACATGTGAGGTATCGCCGCGTGCGTTACAGTGCCAGCAACAATTCTAGCACTAGATCTCCTCTGTAAATCTAAACTGGTAACCTGTAAAAAAATTCAAAGCGTTGCCTATGGAGATTTTTAAGTACCGAAGTTTGGCGCCATTCCATGAGTGTGCGCAATTTTAAAGCGTTACATGTATTTACTCGGTGTAACATCATATTTCATATTTTACAAAAAAATTGGGCTAACTTTACTGTTTTGTTATTTTTTTAATTCATGAAACTATTTTTTTCCCAAAAAAAGGCGTTTGAAAAATTATTGCCCAAATACCGTGCAAGATAAAACGTTTCAATGACCGTCGTTTTATTCCCTAGGGTGTCTGCTAAAAAAACATATATAATGTTTGGGGGTTCTGCGTAATTTTCTAGCAAAAAAATTATGATTTGTACATGTAGGAGAGAAGTGCCAGAATAGGCCTGGTATGGATGTGTGTATAACAGCCCTTTATGGAAGCAGTTAATAAACACAGTCAATACCTGGATGACATATGTGCTTATTGCTTGAGTGTCAAAAGCTTATGCAAGCATGTGAAATATTATTCCGTAACATTGCAAATGCAACATTGCAAAAATAGATTTGTTGCACCAGTTCCTGTCTTCGCAAGTTTCAATCATATTTATCTTATAGTTACACTAACACATTAAGAAAACAGATTATTTTTACCTGGAATGGAAACAGAAACCCACATTATTTTCATGTAATTTTTTTTTTTTTCATCTTTTGTTGTATTGTTGGAGCTGACCTTTTTTTCACTGGTTTAAAACGGCATATTAAGGTGTTGGAGTTCTTTACAAAGGTCCTATTTTTAAACATGTTTATAAGAGTATGATTAATAGGGGCATAGGGGCCCTGTAAACTGTGGGGAAACCTAATAAGAAAGGTGCCACTGCCGAGTGATCCCTGGCCATCGATCGGATCTGCGACCACCGGGAGCTTCACCCTGGTCCCTGGGTGCCTCGGCAGCAAGTCCCGGTGCATATTGTGGAGGCTGAGACCCGTTTGCGCCACTTTTTCGGACCTGGAATCGCCTCATTCCTCGTGTGGGCCGCCGCCATCTTGCGGCCTGCTAGGCCTAACATCCTCCACGCTCGAGTGCCGCGCTCCCCGCGATTGCGGGTTGAGCCACGGCACTTGTCGGACATACCAGGGGAGGCCCGATCAGACCGGAGAGACGCCGCACACACCACCCGTAGCCTTCGGGAGTGACCGGACGAATGTCAGCGTTGCGGGGCCGCAGGTGAGAGCCACCATCTTACTACTCCCTGTGCCCCATACCAGCCTCCTTGTCCTCCCCCTGCTCCGATCCCAAACACCACCACACCACGGTAGTGCCCCGCTTAAGTGTGGGCTGCCCAGGGGGGGCTATAGACTATTTCTCTGCCGTGGACACTCTGGTTGCGGAGAGGCCTTGTCCTCACTCCCATATACGGCAGCCATCTTGCTTCACCCAAGGCACAGTAGCTGGAGATACATAGTTCTCTGCACACCTCCTTACTTGTTGCGTGGTGGCTGGAGCTGCCTGTGATACTAGACTGTCCCCTGGGGTTCCCTTTGCTGCCTAGGTGGGTGTGCAACTCACTATATTATTGCCTGGAGCTGCACCTCTTCTATACTTTCTCATGTCCCACACCCCCATATAATCTGGCAGCATGTAGCCCCACAATGGTTCTGGAATAAGTTTTTGAACTGTTTCACTCAAAACAAGATGTACTAAAAAGTCATATTCTCTACCAAGGGGGGACGCATGCGAGGTGCGATGTGGATCACCATCTTTTAATCAAGTGCTTCGTTGATCTAGCGAGGGTTTAACCTATACTGTGTGGTCTATTCACTTTATACAGAGTTACTTTTCATATATTTCCCCACAGTTTACACTAGTGCATGCCGTCCGGAAAGAAGGCGTATTTGCGCCGTGCTCAACAGCACTCTTTGGTCACATATCCATTGCGCAACAAAGAGTTGAAGATGTTGGCTCAAAAGGGCTCTAGTCCATCCCCTACAAAATCCCCTACAATCCAGACTGGCCTTCTACACGTGCCGCCCTCCGTACAAAATGGAGAGATCCCTTCCCAGATTACAAAAGAAGACCTGGACCTCAGCTTAACCAAGATCTATGAGAAACTGGTTGACAAAATACAGTGTGAACTTCAAAAAACAACAACCACACTCACACATGAAATAGCATCCCTGGGGGGACGCACAGATGTTCTAGAAACCAAACACGACGAGCTATCTCTTGCTCATAACGATCTCAGAAAAGATTTTGAACTTTTAGCTGAAAACTACTCGTATCTACAATCACAAGTAGAAGATTTGGACAACCGGAATCGCAGGAACAACCTAAGGATTCGCGGTATTCCTGAGACGGTTTCCGATCTGATGCCAGCGGTCTCTAAACTGTTTCATAACCTCCTTCCTGAATTGCCTCCATCCGCATTCGCATGCGACAGAATTCATAGGGCCTTGCGTCCAAAACCACCTCCAGACAAACCCTCACGCGACATCATCCTATGCATGAAAGATTTCACCACAAAAGAAAGCATTCTAAGAGCCTCTAGAAATATGCATAGTATTGAATTGGAAGGCACAAAAATTCAAATTTTCCCGGACATCTCTCAAGCTACCCTGGAAAGGAGGCGAAAATTGAAAGAGATTACTTCGGTATTACAATCAGCCCATATTCGATACCGGTGGGGCTTCCCGTTTAAATTAACAGTACCGCACAATGGCACCACATATACAGTCTTCAATGTTTCTGAAGGTAAAGATCTCCTTGTAAAACTGGGCCTTTTGGATCCAAGTGTAGTCGCAAGGCCTCCTTCCACACCTCACCCTTCACCTATCTGGGCCACCCCCGCTACTCGTAGGGATCAAAGAAGGTGGCGTCAACCATTCAGAAATTTGGACGCTTAAAGATTAAGACTACCCCTTTTGATTTTTTTTTTTTTTTTTTGCTACTCTACCTACATTACACGCCCAGAAAAGTTGGCAATTTAACTAAAAATGTAGTAATTTCCCTTTTTTTTTTTTTTTTACCATTTTATTAATATTATTATTTACTTTGTTTTTTATCTTTAAATTTATCATTATCATTTTTATTATCTATGCTAATTGATTTGGTTGTCCTGGTCTGGTCTCATCCACATTTCTCCGTATTTTTTCTTTTTTTTTTTCTTTTCAATGTGTTACGGCATGCACTCATTTTCTTGTCTATAGAACCCTCGCTGAGGCTGCTCTGCTCTGCCTCTGCTAGTTTGCTCCCCCTACTCACAATGGACTCCAAACGCATGGTACAGTCTGCGGATAACTTTCTGCTGCTGTTCCTGCTATCTATTGTCTTAATGGAGGATGCTCCATCTGTGAGTATTGGACAGATTTGTCCACATCGATGTTATCTTTGGTCAGGTTATGCTTCTCATCCTGACCCCCAAAATATCTTTAAGTTTTCTCATAGTCATATTAAAACTTTAGATTGCTTCAAAATTTTGAAAAGGTCAAACAAAGATCCTCTTTATCACTTGATATGTGCTGTTATTGCAGCTCTACTGAGGAAAACATGGTTAGGTTTTAAAAGTTTAACATTTCTAATGTTCTCTTGTTCAGATACAATTTTATTCTTAATTCACGAGTTTGGAAACGTTATGGGTATTCACATAGAGTTTTTGCTTGAGGTTATGACATCCCTTATGCTAGTATTCATTACATTCTATCTTATGAGTCCAATGTTCTTCTCATATAAAGACAATGGGGATCAAGGTAATATCTCATAATGTCCAAGGCTTTAATTCGCCTAATAAACGCAAAAAGGCATTCCGTCACTATAAACGGTTGGGAGCCGATATTATTTTATTGCAAGAAACCCACTTTGCCACTAATAAACACCCACAATATTTTGATAGGTCTTATAATCAACATTATTGTACAGACTTTAGTTCCAAGGCTCGTGGTACTGCCATCTTTATAAGGCGTTCACTGGTCATGGAAATTCTAAACATATACAAAGACCCTGATAGCAGATTCCTGATCCTGAAAGGCATCATCAATGGTCGTCAAATAACTATTGCTTCAGTTTATGCCCCTAGTGAGACACAATCTGCTTTTTTTACAACATTTTTTGATGTCCTTGACAGATATCACTCCCCCCACCTCATTGTGGGAGGTGACTTTAATGCAGCTGCAAACTCGGTCCTGGATAGGAGCAGAGTGGTCCCCTCATCAAAAGCTTTTCCAAAATCTCTCACCTGCTCTTTACACAATCATCAATTAATTGATGCATGGAGGGCCCATAACGTGGGTATAAAGGCCTACACTTTTTATTCACACCCACACGACAGCTATGCAAGATTAGACTACATTTTTGTTACCCCGATTCTTTTAGCTAACTCACATAATGCAGACATCCACATATGCCCCTGGTCTGATCACCACATTGTCGCGTTCACTACATCTCACATAGGTCTGTCACCTACCCCATATAAATGGAAAATTAATGATTCCCTGTTAACAGATCCCAGTATAACCCTAAAACTGTCTTCATAATTAGAAGATTATTTCACTCATAATGAATCTCCCGACACTTCTCTTTCCACATTGTGGACAGCACATAAGGCAGTCATGAGAGGTCACCTTATTAATACTGCATCAGCTAAAAATAAATCGAAATTAATAGATATCAATAATATAACTAGGGAACTGGACGGATTATATTATAAACATTTCCAATCCCCATCAACTGATATATATAATCTAATCCAAAGTAAAAGGCGCTCTCTTGATACGCTCTTGGCATCAGACACTGAGAAGACCTTGAGATGGTCCAAAGAAAAAATTCCTATTATATAGTAATACTGCATCTACAATGTTTGCTAGAAAGCTTAAACAGTCTACTAACCCTCCACATATATATATAAACTACGTAATGCTAATGGTAACCTGGTCTCTCACCCTAAGGAGGTTATGGAGATTTTCTCTGACTTCTATAAAAACCTTTTATCCGCCCCTATTTCGCCACCGAAACAGTCTTCTCGGGATTGGCTAGATGGTCTATTGCTCCCCACCCTGTCCACCCAACAGGTGGATAGGCTGAACGCTCCATGCACTGCAGTGGAAATCACTGAAATCATTAAATCCCTAAAGACTTCCACGGCCCCAGGTCCGGACGGGTATTCTACCCTCTATTACAAAAAATTCTCCCATATCCTGGCCCCACACTTATCCAAATTATTCAATCATATTTTACAAGGTAATACATTTCCAGACGAAATGCTTCTAGCCAATATGTGTTTAATACCCAAGCCCCACAAAGATCATACCTCCCCCCAAAACTACCGCCCAATTTCAGTCATGAACAATGACCTCAAAATTTTCGGCCGTCTGCTTGCTGGTAGAATTGCGACAGTCATTACGTCTTTAATTCATCCAGACCAAACTGGGTTTATTCCGGGCAGGCAAATCACTGACAATGTAAGACTAGTCACTAATTTAATACAAGATGCAAACCTACATACTAACCCATTAGTTATACTTAGCCTTGATATCCACAAGGCCTTCGATAGTGTCAGTTGGTCATACCTCGAACATCTACTCCCCAGATACGGTCTTTGTAATGAATTCATGCACGGCTTTAGAGCGTTATATCATAACCCCCAAACCAGAATTAGAATCCCAGGAGAAAATTCAGATTTTTTCGCTTTGGGTAGAGGGACTAGACAAGGATGTCCCCTTTCCCCTCTCCTTTTTGCCCTTGCGATAGAACCCCTTGCATGTGCCATACGTAGTAATGTTAATATTAGGGGATACCCGGGGGGCCTAAGCGATGTCAAGTTGAGTCTATATGCTGATGACGCGTTGCTTTTCCTTTCGGACCCCTTGATTTCCCTTCCTAACCTCATCAAAACACTAAACACATTTCATAACCTCTCTGGACTTGGGGTAAATTTATCTAAATGTACTGCTATGCCAATTAATATCCCGTCTTTACTGTTGTCCTCTCTACAGCATAGTTTCTCCTTCACCTGGACCTCACATTCGTTTAAGTATCTGGGCATCCTCCTAACACCATTATATAACACTCTGTATCAAACCAATTACCCATCATTGTTCTCAAACATCAAAGTTCTTCTGAAGGTGTGGTCAGCCTATCATATATCCTTCTTGGGTAGAATAACGGCTGTCAAAATGGCAATTTTGCCTAAATTACTCTTTTATTTTAGATCCCTTCCTGTACAGGTCCCTAAATACACACTAGACTCCCTACAGAGGGATATCAATAAATTTATATGGGCCAACAAAAAACCGAGGTTCGGATACTCCCTTATGCATAGATCCCATTTAAATGGAGGTCTGGGCCTTCCCAATTTATGGTACTATTACCTCGCGGCAAGGTTTACGCAACTTGCTCAATGGTTTGCTCCTTCGGGTCAGGTTGCTTGGATACAATTTGAGGAACATTCAATTAAACCTTTCCATCTTCGGGGATTGTTGTGGTCCGGATCGATCTCCCCTAGAGTGATTTTTCGCTTAAATAAGGTAGTAGCCTACTCATTTCAGTTATGGCATCGCTATAAAGATAAATTTGACTTAATCTCCGCCACCCCCCCACTGGCTTCCTTCTTGGGCGACCCCCGATTCCCACCAGCCTTTAAAAATGATAGTCCATTTAGTAAATGGAAGGCATGTAATCTCACTACGTTGAAATCCCTTTCCAGAAATGGCAAGTTTCGCCCATTTTCAGAACTGTGTGAAGAATTTCAACTCCCAAGCTCAGAATTTGCAAATTTCACTCAAATTGAGAGATTCTACAAGGATTTTTTCTCACTTACATTACATACTCCCTACTCTCATTTCGAACGTATCTGTATTTCAACACCTAGAGATAGGGGCTTGATCTCTCGCATTTACCGCTCTCTGAGTGAGTTTTCTCTTCCAGAGAAGTCTAATCCAATGCTACATTGGGAGGTCGACCTGGGCTGCACATTTTCTCCACAGGAGTGGAATACCATGATACATAACCTATTAAAATGTACTCGCTCTACATCAGCAAGAGAATCTGCTCTAAAAATTCATACCAGATGGTATCTGACCCCTTCCAAAAT
The DNA here is from genome assembly GCF_905171775.1 of Rana temporaria. Classification (NCBI taxonomy): domain Eukaryota; kingdom Metazoa; phylum Chordata; class Amphibia; order Anura; family Ranidae; genus Rana; species Rana temporaria. Next base: position 151,899,515 of record NC_053492.1, on the reverse strand, counting down.
AAACTCATTTTATCCCACGGTAGCCCCCACCTGCTTTAGGGGTTGCCCTGATCAGGGCACTATTTTACATACCTTCTGGAACTGCAAATTTCTAGACCCCATATGGTCGCTTGCAACAGCCAAGATTGAACATATCACTGGTAGAAAAGTTCCCCTTAATCCCATGGTGTGTTTATTATTCGCACCTATACCTAACATACCTATTAAACATGTTAGACTGATTCACACACTTTTTAATTCAATTCACTGGATGATTGCTTTTATTTGGCTCTCGTCAAATGTCCCATGGTCCCAAGTTTTAAATAGAATGGAACAAATCAAACTCTCAGAGCTAATCCACCATACTCTCTTTGACACAATACATGTTTTCAAAAAGAAATGGTCCCCTTGGGATATAGCACTTCCGTGAAAATTTTCTAACTTATCAGATGTCCATAATGTAGCTGGTCTGTAATGTTTTACCATTTTCATCTTTACATGTTTCATGATCTATATATCACATGTCAAGTACAAGCATGTTTAGTTTAATTGTACCTTTTGCTTCTGTAATGACTCTGTATTAATCTTTGACCTTTTGATATAATAAAATCGTTTGTAAACAAAAAAGAAAGGTGCCACTGCCAACAGATGGTCATGGGCAAATTCAGTGCAAAGGATTTGTACTGATGCTGTGGAAAACATATGTTCTAGATTCATCACTTAACGTGTAATCATTTTATAATACAATTACAGGTACATACAAAAGAAGTGCTGGAGGCATGTTTTATATTGATGCAATACTACTCCTGAGCAGCAGAGGGGGATATGTGAAACAATAACTGTATACTAAGCAAGACTAAAAAAAATCTTCTTCACTGCGCCTAAGTTGTTTTTACTTCTGAAATGACATAGTAATTATGCTGCAGTATTTTCATACTTTTATTTTTTCTTGTCATGTAAATATAGAATGCAGCACATGCATATTTCAAACTTACTGCTTGCAGTCAGCAGGTGAAACGCTATACAAGAAGTCCATAATATTTCTACCTTTTTTATTGCACACTTGTAATATGGCTTGTATCGACAACTCACTAAAATGTGCATAGAAAAAAAGGATTTTTGACGTACCTATTAAACATTTTTCTTGGAGTACAGTACAAGACACAAGATTTTAGTATTAACCATGGGTTATTTGCAACTACCTTCAGATGATTGGACACAGACAAAGCTGCAGGGACATCTCCTATATAACCTCTCCCGCACCCAGCAAGCTTTTAGCCTTTAGAAGCATAGAGATGACAGAATCCTATAAGCCCCTGTCCCTTTGAACTTTGGCTTTGCCAGTCATGCTGTTAAAAGCCAGCAACTGAGAATCTGGTTGGTAGACTGGTCCCTGAGAAAGCCTGGATGATTCACAAAAAGTACACCAAGAGCAGGGCTTTTTTTCAGGGGGAACTTGGGGGAACTCAGTTCCAACACCTTTGGCTCAGACCCTTTGGTGCCTGCTCACCACAATCGCTTGTAAACACAGAAGTCTGGTTTCTGTGTTTACAAGTGACAGCTCTGCACTCTGTGTGTAACCCCCCTGAACTCTGCACTCTGTATGTAATACAATCCTGGTATTTAATGCCCCATTAAGACCCTTTTACTGTTTGTGAAATATGAACGGGTCGTGGTTGAGTTCCTGCACCTATTTTCTGAGAAAAAAAGCTCTGACCAAGAGTATGATGTTAAAGTACTCCTGGGCCAGTTTAGTGTACTAAGGGTCATCGAAATGGCACTATCTTAATCCTGCATATCTACAGTGAAAATAAAATGTCTACACACCCCTGTTAAAATGTCAGGTTTCTGTGATGTAAAAAAATGAGACAAAGATAAATAATTTCCAAACTTTTTCCACCTTTTAATGTGACCTAAATGTACAACAAACTGAAAACCTTTAGGTGGAGGGAAATAAAAATAAAAACAAACAATAAATAACAATAAAAACAATAAAAAATCTTTACCCTCTAGGTGCGTCTCCTGTAGTAGAGCAACGTCTACCTTTAGTCTTTTGAGGTGTCTAAGGATTTTCATACGTTTTGTCGGTGACCTTAGCCCTTTGACATTCCAGGATATTACTTGTAAGTGGGTCATGTTAAATATATAGAGGGGATAAAGGTGTGTAAATTTGTATAACTCTTACCCGGCTTCTGAAAGGTGACTTCAGATAGGCATGACACAACGTACCTTCGGCTCTTGATCTTATAATGGCAGGACCATCCTCTCATAGGAAAAATAAAAGTGTCAAGAGAGACAGAAAGGGAAAAATAGAAGAAATTAACAGCAAAATAACCACAAATCATATTATTGACTTCGCTTTTTTCCGTATGTACTCCCCACGCCGGATGTACCGCCACACCGCTAGTAGAGGAGACAATTGTCCCAACAAAGCCTCATTGAGAGGGGCCGGTATAGTTACAGTTTTTCGGCCCTTGGTCTAGTAGAACTTAGTGGCGGTTGCGAGCGACCCTGCAGTAGGAGTACATATCGACTGCTCGCTAGGAGAGTGCTATAAAAAGTTATAACAACCAACAATCGTCTCAGCAGCAGCCATATTGGCCAGGCCTCGTTATAAGCAAGGAAAATATTTGTGATAAGACAAACAGCATTAGTAAGATAATAAAACCAAACCAACAATAACATTAACATTACCAGCTGCGGAGGTATGTAGTCCCCGCACTAATCCGTATGGATTGAGACTCCCATGACATACACCTATGGGTGTTAGTGCACAATAAAGTAGCCCTAGAGCTCTAACGGCTACGACTCCTGGGGAGAGTGCACAGCATCAAGGGGGTTGAAAGGTGCCTCTGGGATCAAGGCAGGGGTAGAAGAGCATCAACCAGATTCCTGGTGTTCGGATGGCTGTGTTTGTTTGAGGCGTTTCGGAGGTTCTTTGCGTGGGCTCCTCTGATCTCTTGGGCCTTGTTTCACTCGATCTGCATATGTGGTTGTGGGTTCACGCTCGGTAGATATAGAGTGTAGAAATGTTCTGGCTTTCTCTGCAGACTGAAATGTATGCTGTTTCCCGTCTGGAGCTTGCAGGCGCAATACTGCCGGGTAGGCTAGCGTGAATCGGACACCGTTCTTATAGAGTTCAGCACAAATAGACTGGAAGTCCTTTCGTTTGCGTGACACCTCCGCCGAATAATCAGCAAATAATAAAATCTTGTGGCCCTCAAACTCTATCGAGCGGGACTTACGGAAGGCCTGTAGCAGATCCGTACGGTCAGCATAATTTAAGTATCTGGCTATAACAGGCCTGGGGCGGGTATGATCCTCGGACTGGGCGCCGATGCGATGTGCTCTCTCCACCACACATCTATGGTTAAGGCCTAGAATCTGCGGCAAGGCCGCCGAGCAGATGTCCATCAAAGAACTCTGTTTGTGGGATTCAGGAAGGCCGATTATCCGCAAATTATTTCTCCTGGAGCGATTCTCGAGGTCCTCCATGCGATCATGGAGGTTCTGCTGGTCTTGTGTGAATCGCTCCAGGACGGTCTCCATGGTGTGTTGGTCTTCTTCTATCGAGGACACCCGGTGTTCCACCATTTCCAGCCTCGCAGAGTGGTCTCCTATCTCCTTCCGGAGCTGCTGTATGCCCTCTGCGACCGCCCTGTCGACCGCCGCTGTGATGGTAGGTGAAAGCAGCGCCGCCACAGCTTTTGCAATTCGTTCGTGCGTGCTGGCTTGGTCAGATAGAGCAGGGAGTGAAGTGTCCATTCCCTCTGAATGGAATCCGCTGTCCGGCTGGTTACTGGATAAGCCTGGCTGCGGGTTGACTTGCAGTAAAGGAGCGCCACGTGCGTTCTCTACAGCGGCCATGTTGCCCAGGGCCGCGCTCTCCACGGCTGAGTCAGTTGTGCCCGAGCCCCGTGGCACTCGGGCTTGTGTGAGGTAGCGTTCCATCCACTGAGGCCCGTACAGTGTGCAGGGATGCAGGTCGCCGCAATCCGGGGCTATGCTGGGGTTTTATATGCTGAATATCCGAGCGGTGGGTGCGGAGCCTCCGGAGCTAGCTTCCCCTACATGCGGCGCCGGAACCGGAAGCATGATTGCTTGATTCTGAACACAGCTACATCCCCAGTTATAAGAGGGTGTGCACACTTATGCAACCATATTATTTTATTTATTTTATTTTTACACCCCCTAAAATATTTAATTTTGTTTTTCAATTTAGTTGTACAATTTATAGTTCACTTTAGAAGGTGGAAAACATTCTGAAATGATTTATCTTTGTCTAGTTTTTTTTACATCATATAAACCTGACATTTTAACAGGGGTGTGAAGACTTTTTATATCCACTGTATAAGAGGAGGGAAGGCATAGATCAGGTTAAACTGGTCACACAAAGTTACAAGGCCCAAGAATCTCTAGACCTGTCTCCAGTTTTTTATTGAATCCGGAGCCTGAAGATCTCTCACTTGTGGCAAAGGACTTGGAACACCTCCAGATGGAGAGCTCATTCCCCCAGATCCAGATAATGATGGCTGAGAATGTGAAAGATGGACAGGGTTGGACCATACAGTTCCACTCAAGAGTCTCATTCTCTTTAACCACTTCAATACAAGGCACTTTCGCCCCTTCCTGCCCAGGACAGTTTTCAGCTTTCAGCTTTGAATGACAATTGCGCGGTCATGCAACACTGTACCCAAACTAAATTTTTATCCTTTTCTTCCCACAAATAGAGCTTTCTTTTGGTGGTATTTGGTCACCTCTGGGGTTTTTATTTTTTGCTAAACAAACTAAAAAATACCCCACATTTTGATAAAAAAAGGTTTTATTAGTTTCTGTCATAAAATTGTATCTTCCCCTTCACTTACGGCACTGATGGGCACTGATGAGTTGGCACTGATAAGGTGGCACTGATGGGCACTGATGAGGAGACACTGATATGTAGAATTGATGGGCACTGATAGGCGGCACTGATTTGCAGCACTGATGGGCACCAATAGGCGGCACTGATGGGCACTGATAGGTGGCACTGATGGGCAGTGACAGGTGGAACTGATGGGCAGTGACAGGCGGAACTGTTGGGCACTGACAGGCGGCACTGACAGTTGGCTGTGATGGGCACTGACAGGCGGCAGTAATGGGCACTGACAGGCGGCACTGATTGTCACTGATGGGCTGCAGATGGGCATTGATCATGCTGCATTGATGAGATGGGCTGCAGATGGGCATTGATCAGGCTGCATTGATGAGATGGGCTACAGATGAGCATTGATCATGCTGCATGATGAGATGGGCAGCAGATGGGCATTGATCAGGCTGCATTGATAAGATGGGCTGCAGATGGGCATTGATCAGGCTAAAAAAAAATATGTTTTTTTCCTGAAAATACAGTATTTTTTTTCCATCCCTTGCAATGACTCTTACCTGGACATCCACATTATTTTAGGACATCAAAAGCCATCTCCAGCTATTGAAAAATATTCCTACTTTGAGTTATTAGCATTGTCAGAGCTTATCTGCACCTTTCAATATAGACAGACCAAAGAAGAGAAAGTTCCAAGAAAAAAATGCTCAGAACTCCAGCTACCCCTGCACAAAGATGACAGACTCTTAAAATCTCTCATGTCATACACAGCTGCCAAATTTAAAACTGATTATTGTTAGAAGTTTGCCAAACAGCTTTATACAAAATGGAACATTTGAGCTGCATGCCGAGAAGCATGAATCCTGCACTCGCACGCACAGGCACACACACAGTATACCAAAGCCAAGTTTGTAGCAGGAGTACATGGTAATTTGTCCTGTTGAATCTGAACATGTGTATAGGATGTATAGGATGCTCTACAAAACTCTATGTAAGGGAACTAAGACAAACTCTGACCCAGAGAATGCATTTAAAAAACATTTATGATTAATTACCAAATTGATTTTAGTGTGTTGGTCTACATCTGTAACATCCAATGAAAATTTTCACACACAGGCAGAGTTACCAACCAACAGATTCCAGGAAAGGGGATACTGCCCAAAAACTTTCATTGCAATGAAAAATCTAATTTACAAATGGATAGGGATTCCTTATTAACTACAAAGAATAAAACTCCCTTTCAAGGAGAATTGGCTTTTGTCTAAGAGCTGGTTCTCACAGGGGCAGTCTGACTTGCCACCAGTGGCGGCTGGTGCTCAACATTTTTGGGGGGGCGCAAACAAGCAAAAAAAAAAAAAATTGCAGCCTCACTGTGCCCATCAAACACAGCTACTGTGCCCATCAAAGGCAGCCACTGTGCCCATCAAAGGCAGCCACTGTGCCCATCAAATGCAGCCACTGTGCCCATCAAATGCAGCCACTGTGCCCATCAAATGCAGCCACTGTACCATCAATTGTCGCCACTGTGCCATCAATTGTCGCCACTGTGCCATGCCATCAAATGCAGCCACTATGTCATGCCATCAAATGCAGCCACTGTGCCATCATTTATCGCCACTGTGCCCATCAATTGTCACCACTGTGCCATGCCATCAAACACAGCCACTGTGCCATCAATTGTCGCCACTGTGCCCATTGTCGCCACTGTGCCATCAATTGTCACCACTGTGCCCATCAATTTCACCACTGTGCCATGCCAAACGCAGCCACTGTGCCATCAAATGCAGCCACTGTGCCATGCTATCAAACGCACCCACTGTGCCATCAAACGTAGCCACTGTGCCATCAATTGTTACCACTGTGCCATCAAGTGTCACCACTCTGCCCAGCAATTGTCACCACTATGCCATGCCATCATACGCAGCCACTGTGCCATCAATTGTCACTACTGTGCCATCAATTGTTGCCACTGTGCCCAGCAATTGTCGCCACTGTGCCCAGCAATTGTCACCACTATGCCATCAATTTTCGCCACTGTGCCCAGCAATTGTAGCCACTGTGCCCATCAATTGTCGCCACTGTTCCCTGTAAAAAACGCTGCCACTGTGCCCTGTAAAATGCCCCCTCCACCCCCCGCCTGGAACTTACCTTTCTGGGGTCAGCCATCCTGCTTCTACCGTCCCTCAATGTCTTCTCCCGCCCTTGATGATGCTTTAGCCAATCAGGTTACTGGTAACCAGAACCAGTGAACCTGATTGGCTGAGACGCCTGTCAGTCTTATCCAAGGAACGCACCCCCCGTGCGTCCCTTGGATAAGCATCTGGAAGCCATTTACAGCCTGAGGGCCGCTGGCTCTGATAGGCTCTCATAGGCACTTCCACAGCCAACCAGCTGCTGTTATTCAGATGGCCGGCGCTCGCCAAGGGGGCCGGCCATCTGAATAGTCGGCGGCAGCGGCAATATATAGATTCATGCAATGCATGAATCTTTGTTTTGTATCAGTGGCGGTGCGAGAGCGAGAGGGGGCGGCGCTCCGGCGCCCTCTATGGATGCACCGTCAATGCTTGCCACGCAACTCGGCAAGGCGATCTGCCCACGACTTCAGAGGTGACTTGAAAAATGATTTCTGTATTGAATTCAATGCAAGTCGCCCTGAAGTCGTCCCAAAGTAGTGCAGGAACTTTTTTCTAAGTCGGACCAACTTGAGTCGCTCCTATTAGAACGGTTCCATTGTACAGAACCAAGCACGACTTGTCAGGTGGCTAAGTCACCTGACGAGTCGTGCCTGTGTAAACCAGCTCTCAGGCTTTTTACAGACAGTACAAACATGTAGAAAAGGTTTTTAAAGTGGGGGTTCACCCTAAAAACTATTTTCTAACATTAGATTGAGCTAAATCTCGACAATGACAGTATGCTGTTTTTTGTTTTTTTTGCTGTACATACCTCGTACAGCTATTTTCCTCCCTGGCTTCCGGGTAGTGAATCCCGTGGGAGTGGGCGTTCCTATCCAGCAGGTAATTGACATGATGACAAAAACTACCTCCCCCCGTCGCATAAGGAGCGCCACGAGTTGCCGAAAGAAGCCGAACAGCGAGTCGGCGCTATACGGCGCCTGTGCACCGCCGCTCGGCTTCTGTCATTGTTGCAAGTGAGCACAATGTAAAGGTAGAAAAATGTTTTAGGGTGAACCCCCGCTTTAAGAAATTCTGGCCCATTCTTTTAAAAGATAAGGATCTCCAAACCTTGTTAACTCCTAGACCTACATTTATTTATAGGCGAGCTCCTGGGTTAAGACATATCATTGCTCCAAATGTTCCAGACTCCCCCAAAAAAACACTCACCTTTCTTGACGGATCGGGCTTTCACTATTGCACAAGGTGCAAAGCATGTCCTACCACCAAAAGACCGTGAAAGAAAATTAGTACATTTCAATCTAATGTTACCAAACAAGAATTTACCATTAAACCGCTGGTTACGTGCTATGCCAATCACGTGACGTATGTGTTGGAGTGCCCATGTTCCCTTCAATATGTGAGGAAGACCACACGGGAACTTAGGACACGTACACACGATCAGTCCATCAGATGAGAACGGTCCGAAGGGTTTTTAACCGATGCTTTTGCATACTAACGATCGGTTTTGACCTATCGGTTAGACGTCCATCGGTTAAATTTTAAAGCAAGTTCTCATTTTTTTGACCGAAGGTTAACTGACCGATGGGGCCCACACACGATCGGTTTGGACCGATGAAAAGGTCCTTCAGTCCGTTTTCATCAGTTTTGACAGATCGTGTGAATCAATGAGAATGTGGAAAACATCTCCAAGGGTTTTCTGAACCACAGTGTCTCACGTCATTTTCGGGAGCACCTTGACAGGGATCCCTGCCTCCTTATTTTCTATGTGATAGACAAAATCACCCAAAACTGGAGAGGTAAAAATACCATCTCCCAGAATGAGACCCGGTGGTTGTATCGTCTTAACATGATGCAGCCCCTGGGACTCAATATAGATTTAGATCTTAATTGTTTTTTGACTAATGAATAAGTAAGGATCAAGTGGGTATGTAAGTTATCATTTTTTAATTCCTCCCCTTGACTATTTTCCTCCCACCTTAGTTTTAGGTATACTATTTTAATATTCATAGCCTCTAGGTTAATATTACATGTAGTGACACTCATGAACACCGCCCCTAATAGTAATAGAGTGAGATTAATGTAACCATTATGCACCTAGGTATGGGGATCTACTCCCCCTCATTTGGAATTGGTAAATTAGGATGCATTTTAATTATAAGTTTTTAATGGCACATTTTCAATGTAAGCCTGTGTGTTTGCCCAATACTGGCACAGAGGCTGTTAAATATATTAATTAAATCTCCTCCCCTTGTGTGGGAAACTTACACTATAAAAGTGCATGTATTCAGGGACCGAGTATGCTTCCTGAAGACAGATTACGAAACGTACATCGAGGCTTGCATTACATCCGGTCCCTCTGGTTACTCGCCGTCGGTGGTGGAACGCACGGCAGTCACCACGCTGATCGCGGGACTCCATCCATCCTTTTACATGCAGAACAGCCTCAGTGTCGGGAGAAGGGACTTTTAAATGTAAGCAGCCATATGGCCCTTCTGTTTTTATACTTTATTAATAAATGGGATTACACTATTGCGGCTCCCTTTATATCTTTACACTAGGGATGAGCCAAACACCCCCCCCCCCGTTTGGTTCGCACCAGAACCTTCGGATCGAACGTTTGCGCGAATATTTAGAACCCCATTGACGTCTATGGGACTCGAACGTTCGAATTCAAAAGTGCTAATTTTAAAGCCTAATATGCAAGTTATTGTCGGAAAACGTGTTTGAGAACTCGGGTCTTGCCCCAGGGAACATACATACAAAAAAGAAATAATAGGTAGATTCAGGTAGATGGGCGCATATTTGGGCCAGCGTAACGCAACGTATATGCGCTACGCCGGCATAAGTCGGAGAGCAAAGTTGATGATTCACAAAGCACTTGCTCTCCAATTTGCGCCGGCCGAACCTAAAATTGGAGGCTTAAGCCGGTGTAAGTGGGTGTGAACTTATGCAAATGATTGTCTGAGCGTGGTGCAGTGGCTTACGCCCGGCCTAACTTCAATGGAGCATGTGCAGTGATGTCTAAGTCAGAGCGCTTTCTTGTGCGCATGCGCGCATCTAGGTTGGCCAAACTTCCCGATGTTGGCTTGCCTCGAGCGCATAAATACGCCCAGACATGCGTCCGTCCGACGCAAAATTACATCCTGCTTTCCCCCCCCTGAGCAAGGTAATTTTGCTGGTGACTTGCTTCTTTTTTCTGGACGATGGCTGCTCCCGTCAGCAAGAGGAAAAATAATTTTACTGCCCAGGAGAGGGCTATAATCATTTCTGGGATGGAGGAGTTTGATCAGTTCCTCCATGGTCCGGAAAGTAGGAATACCACCCGTGCCAGGAAGCAGGAGATCCTGGACACTATAGCCACTCGGGTCAATGCCCTTGGCAATGTCCCCCGCATTGGAAAGGACATAAATAAAAAAATAAATGACATGCGGCTCCGAGTGCGGGAGAAGCTGGCAAAAATCAATAAGCACCGGACTGGCACTGGGGGTGGACCACCCTGCGATGTCGAGCTGACCCCGGAGGATGAGAGGATCGCCCGGTGTCTGCATAAGGAACAGGTGGAGGGAGTAGAGTGGTTTGATTCCCGGGAAGAGGTCTTGAGGACAGGTAAGTGTCTTTTATATTTCCTATCTGGTGTGTAGCATGTGTGGGTGGGGGAAGGGAACATGTGACAAGTGTGTGGGTCCCCCAACATGTGACTGCTTTATGTCATCCACAGATGTGCAGGAGGGGGTGGGCACATCTGGTGTCGGTGGCCGTCCCACCACATCTTCAGAGGAGCAGCCTTAGCAAGACCCCCAAGATGATGCGGTGGAGGGGACTGTCCACACCTCTCCTCTTGAGGTGGTGGTGGAGGAATCTGTGGACCTTGGCCAGATCGGCATAATAATAGAGGAGTCCATTCTGATGGTTGGGCCCTCTCACACCTCCACCCCCATGGTGGGAAGCCCTCTGCATCTCCCACCAGCAGGGGAACCACCTCAAGGGGCTCCCCCTACACCTGCTCAGTCGCCTCTTCTTCCCCAAGAAAGGCGACCAGGAAGACGAGGGGTGTTGCGGTGAATGTCCAGGACCAAATTGCCCTGGATCAGAGCCAGCAGACCTGGCATATGGGGGATATCGCCGGGCATCTCCAGCAGATGGCTCAGAATGCTGGCCAAATACGGGAGGCAGTGCAGGAGGTGAGCTGCAACAGCTCTGCAGTGGCCACCTGTGTGGTTGACCTGCAGGCCACCACTGCCAACCTGGTGACCAAGGCGGATAGCCTTATTGAGGCTTTAAACGCCAACACCGCTGCTATACAGGAGGATGGGAGACAGAGGCAACGGAATGAGAGGCCAAACCTCACCCGCCAGCTGAGGATGCAGGCCCAAACAAATCTGGTACTCATCTGGATTGCTGTTGCCTTGGAGGGCAGGCAGCCTTCACCTGCCAGGACTGGCCCACCTAGGGATGAGCCCCCTCCAGATGTCCCACCCCCCCCACCCCATGCAGCTGAGGAGCCAAACAGGTGGCAGCAGGCGTAGCCAGCGTAAGGCAAAATAAATGCCTTTTCTTTTTTTTTGTTATCTGCTCAGGTGATGAGCTTGATTTTTTTGTTATCTGCTCAGGTGATGAGCTTCTTTTTTTGTTATCTACTCAGGTGATGAGTGTCTTTTTTTGTTATCTGCTCAGGTGATGAGCTTGATGTTGTAAAAAAGGCTCAGGTGATGCTTTTATTTGATTTGTGAAAGCACACGGTAAGAAGTGCTGCTACAGTGTGACTGGTGTGTGAATGAGGGGGGGTGTCACTCCTGCTGGCAAAGGGGTGTCACCCTCTGCCGCGTGAAAGGTGTATGAATGTACAGCGACATAATTGGAGCCTTGGCGTGGCGTTGCTGCTCCCAAGTACCGTGCTGTGTACTTTGGTCTAATCCAATTTGATGTGGATGTGGGGTGTGTGTGCTAGGGACCACAGTGGTGTGCATGCATGCATTCTCATTGTGCCATGATGAATGTGTGTGTTTAACGTGAAAAGATGTCTTCTGTGAGGCGTCTTCTGACTTCTGCTCGAACAGGAGACGGGGTAGCCTCGGTCAGGGGGGGACTGTGTGGTTCGGGGGTCAGGTCATCACGTAGCTCAATCTCCAGGCCCCTTCTCACGGCGAAGTTGTGCAGCATGCAACATGCAGCGATGATCTGGCACACAAAGTTTGGGGAATACAACAGGAAACGGGACTTCAGGAGGCCAAAGATGCGTTCCACCACTCCACGGGTACATGCATGTGCTTCATTGTATCTTCTCTCTCCTGGGGTTTGGGGAGTCCGGTATGGAGTCATGAGATGGGGCCCAAGTGCATATGCAGAGTCACCTGGAAGGGAAAAGACAGGAGGATGTTAGTCGTGCATGTGCCCCTCGTGATGTCTGCATCAGGGGGTGGGACAGTCATGCCTGATACCCATGTCACTCACCAACCAGCCAGGTGTCCCCATACATGTTCTGTTCAAAATCTGTTGGGATGTTGCTCTGACGGTATATGAAGCTGTCATGGCTGGACCCTGGGTGTTTGGCACGGACATGCCATATGAGGCATTGGGCATCGGCTATCACCTGTACGTTGATGGAATGCCAGTGCTTCCGATTACGGTATATGTGCTCTGTCTCACGGGGGGGCCGTAGTGCCACATGTGTGCAATCAATGGCCCCCATGGTGCGTGGGAATCTGTCAATTCTGTAGAAATCTGTCATTGCCTTCTGCTGCAGATGCTCCTGGGTGGGTCTGACAATGTGGTGGGACATGCGTCTGAGGATTGCGGGGACAACCTGGTGCACACATCTGCTCATGCTGGTTTGTGACATCCCAGACAAGACTCCACTTGTACGCTGAAAAGAGCCACTGGCAAGAAAATGGAGTGTTGCCAGTACCTTGACCAGTGGCTGCACTGCATGTGCGCGATGTGTCTTGCTGGTGATGTCATCCTGCAGGGTTGTGGCTAAATCCAGGATGGCTTCAGGGCTGAATCTGAAGATGCGATACACCTCCGAATCACCCATGCCAAAGATGTTCATGCGCGTTCGGTATATCCGCTCCCGTGCCCTCCTACGAGTCGGTGGACCCATTAGTAGTGCTAGAAGCACGCCTGCCCCTGGCATTTTGGCACACAGATGTGTTGTCTTGCAAGTGTGGGTGCTCGGCTTGCTTAGCTCGTCCGTAACGGTGCTGCTGTAGCTGCTCTCCAGCTGACCTGTGTTCGTCTGGTGCAAAGTTATTCCACCTTTTTGATGGAATAACTTTAGGCCTGACATAACACTTGCGCGCACCGGGCTTAGCCTACGTCTGGCGCACTTACATGCGAGAATCGGTGTATATCCCTCATTTGCATATTTTAATAGGAAATCAATGTGAGCCTAAATATGCGCCCAAGTTAGGCCGGCTTAGAAAAGTTGCGTCGGTCGGAGGAAGCCTATTTTCAGGCATATCTTGTTCTGTGGGTATGGAACAAAAGCGCGCCGGCGCATATTTACACTTATGCCGCGTATCTGTAGATAAGCCGGCCTAACTCTTTCTGAATCTACCTATAAGCGCGCAACCCCAGGGAACATGTATCAATGGGAAAAAAAGGTTTAGAAACGGTCGCTTTTTCTGGATCAGTGATTTTAATGATGCTTAAGCCCTGTACACACGATCGGTCCATCCGATGAGAACAGTCTGATGGACCGTTTTCATCTGTGAAGCTGACTGATGGTCAGTCATGCCTACACACCATCGGTTAAAAAAACGATCGTGTCAGAACGCGGTGATGTAAAACACAACGACGTGCTGAAAAAAATTAAGTTCAATGCTTCCAAGCATGCGTCGACTTGATTCTGAGCATGCATGGATTTTTAACCAATGGTTGTGCCTACTAACGATTGTTTTTTTTCTAATCGGTTAGGAATCCATCGGTTACATTTAAAACAAGTTGGCTTTTTTTTAACCGATGGATAAATAACCGATGGTGCCCACACACGATCGGTTTGGACTGATGAAAACGGTCCATCAGACCGTTCTCATCGGTTTAACGGATCGTGTGTACGCGGCCTTTAAAGTGAAAGAAAAAAATGAAAAATTCCTTTAACCACTTGACAACTGGGCACTTAAACCCACTTAATAACCAGACCAATTTTCAGCTTTCGGTGCTCTCACATTTTGAATGACAATAACTCAGTCATACAACACTGTAACCAAATGAAATTTTTGTCCTTTTTTTCCCACAAATAGAGCTTTCTTTTGGTGGTATTTGATCACCTCTGCGGTTTTTATTTTTTTCGCTATAAATGAAAAAAGAACGAAAATTTTGTAAAAAAATGAATTTTTCTTCATTTCTATTATAAGATTTTGCAAAAAATGAATTTTTCTTCATAAATTTGGCCTAAAATGTATACTGCTACATATCTTTGGTAAAAAAAAAAAAAAAAAATTTGGATATTATTTAGTCTGGGTGAAAGTTATAGGGTCTACAAGCTATGGTACCAATTACTGAAAATTGATCAATTTGATCACATCTGATGTACTGACAGCCTCTCTCATTTCTTGAGACCCTAACATGCCAGAAAAGTACAAATACCCCCTAAATGACCCCTTTTTGGAAAGAAGACATTCCAAGGTATTTAGAAAGAGGCATGGTGAGTTTTTTGAAGTTGTCATTTTTTCCCACAATTCTTTGCAAAATCAAGGTTTTTTTTTTTTTTTCCCACAAAAGTTTCATATTAGCAGGTTATTTCTCACACACAGCATATGCATACCACAAATTACACCCCAAAACACATTCTGCTATTCCTCCCGAGTATGCCGATACCAAATGTGTGAGACTTTTACACAGCGTGGCCACATACAGAGGCCCGACATGCAGGGAGCACCATCAGGCGTTCTGGAGCACCCAGACCAGTTCTGACATTTCTCTCCTACATGGAAAAATCATCATTTATTTGCTAGAAAATTACATAGAACCCCAAAACATTATATATGCTTTTTTAGCAAAGACCCTAGAGAATACAATGGCGGTCGTTGCAACTTTTTATCGCGCATGGTATTTGCACAGCAATTTTTCGAACGCATTTTTTTGGGAAATAAAACAGTTTTGTGCTTTTTTAAAAAAAAAAACATTAAAGTTAGCCCAATGTTTTTGCATAATATGAAAGACGAAGTTACGCCGAGTAAATAGATACCCAACATGTCACCCTTCAATATTGCACACGCTTGTGGAATGGCGCCAAACTTCGCTACTTAAAAATCCCCATAGGTGACGTTTTAAATGTTTTTACTGGTTACATGTTTTTAGTTACAGAGGAGGTCTGGGGCCAAAATGATTGCTCTCGCTCTAACGTTCGCAGCGATACCCCACATGTGTGGTTTGAACACCGTTTTCATATGTGGGCGGGACTTACGTACACATTCGCTTCTGTATACGAGCACGCGGGAACAGGGGCGCTTTAAATATTTATTTTTTATTTTTATTGTTCATTTTACTTAATTTATTTTAGTTTGACACGTTTTTCCCCAAAAATAAATGTTTTGATCACTTTTATTCCAATTACAAGGAATGGAAACATCCCTTGTAATGGGAATATAGCATGACAGGTCCTCTTTACAGTGAGATATGGGGTCAATAAGACCCCACATCTCACCTCTAGGCTGGGAAGCCTGAAAAAAAAACAAGAAAAAAAACGATCCTGGCTTCGATCGCAGCGGTGAGTCAGAAGAAGCACCGGAGGGCGAAGGGAGTGGGGACGTCCCTTTTTGCCTCCCGTAAGAACGATCAAGAGGCGGAACAGCTGCCATGATCGTTCTTATGGTGTAGAGAATCGCCGGCTGAAAAAAATGATATCTGAATGATGCCTGTAGCTGCAGGCATCATTTAGATATCCCTGCACAAAGTCAAGGACCTCATATGACGTGGGCGGGAAGTGGTTAAAACACATTTTTTTCCCCAGAGTATTTTCTGGGTATTGCAAAGTATTGGCCGGGGTATTGCAAAGTATTGGTGTGGGGGTATTGCAGAGTATTGGTGCGGGGGTATTGCAGAGTATGGTGCGGGGGTATTGCAGAGTATGGTGCGGGGGTATTACAGAGTATTGGTGCGGGGGTATTGCAGAGTATTGGTGCGGGGGTATTGCAGAGTATTGTGTGGGGGGTATTGCAGAGTATTGTGTGGGGGGTATTGCAGAGTATTGTGTGGGGGGTATTGCAGAGTATTGTGTGGGGGGTATTGCAGAGTATGGTGCGGGGGTATTGCAGAGTATTGTGTGGGGGGTATTGCAGAGTATTGTGCGGGGGGTATTGCAGAGTATTGTGCGTGGGGTATTGCAGAGTATTGTGCGTGGGGTATTGCAGAGTATTGTGCGTGGGGTATTGCAGAGTATTGTGCGTGGGGTATTGCAGAGTATTGTGCGTGGGGTATTGCAGAGTATTGCGCGGGGGGTACTGCAGAGTATTGCGCGGGGGGTATTGCAGAGTATTGCACGGGGGGTATTGCAGAGTATTGTGCGGGGGTACTGCAGAGTATTGCGCAAGGGGTACTGCAGAGTACTGGCAGGGGGTACTGCAGAGTATTGCGCGGGGGTATTGCAGAGTATTGCGCGGAGGTATTGCAGAGTATTGCGCGGGGGTATTGCAGAGTATTGCGCGGGGGTATTGCAGAGTATTGCGCGGGGGTATTGCAGAGTATTGCGCGGGGGTATTGCAGAGTATTGCGCGGGGTACTGCAGAGTATTGCGCGGGGGTATTGCAGAGTATTGGTGCGGGGGTATTGCAGTGTATTGGTGCGGGGGTATTGCAGAGTATTGCGCGGGGGTATTGCAGAGTATTGCGCGGGGGTATTGCAGAGTATTGCGCGGGGGTATTGCAGAGTATTGCGCGGGGGTATTGCAGAGTATTGCGCGGGGGTATTGCAGAGTATTGCGCGGGGGTATTGCAGAGTATTGCGCGGGTGTTTTGCAGAGTATTGCGCGGGTGTTTTGCAGAGTATTGCGCGGGTGTTTTGCAGAGTATTGCGCGGGGGTATTGCAGAGTAATTGCGCAGGGAAGGCAGAGCATTGCAGAGTATTGCGCAGGGAAGGCAGAGTATTGCAGGGGTTAATGCAGGGATGGCTGAGCAGGGATGGATGGATCTGTGACTGCAATAGTCACAGATCCATCCCACACTGCTGCTGCCATCCGCGCTCTCCTCTCACACTGTACCGATCGGTACAGCGAGAGGAGGGAGGAACCGGCGTCATCAAATGACGCCGGTTTGTTTACCTGTGATCGCGCCGTCATTGGACGGCGCGATCACATGGTAAAAGACCGCCGTTGCCGGTCAATTACCGTGATCTGTGTAGCGCCGGGTCTCATAGACCCGGCGCGCACAGAATTTTCTGTGTGCGCGCCCGAGGTGGCGCGCATTACTGCTTCTGGTGGGCGCCGTTTCAGAACGGCGACCCCCAGTTAAGCAACCACCTTGCCGCCGTTTGTAGACGACGGCTGGTGGTTAAGTGGTTAAATATCATACCTGCTGGGTGGCTAAAGTATGCCTGTGAAGTGGCACGTTTTTAGAACTGTCCCTGCACAAAATTAAATTACTATAAGAAAAAAGTAATTTAAAACTGCTTGCGGCTTTAATGTAATGTCTGGTCCCTGCAATATGGATTAAAACGATTGAGAAAAATAGCATGGGTTTCCCCCCACTCCCCCCAGGTCATTACAAGCCCCTTTGGCCCTATATACTTTGAACAGCAGTATACAGGCGGTGCAAACAAGACAGGGACTGTAGGTTTGTTGTTAAGTATAATCTGTTTGTAATTGTGAACTGGTACTTTTTTAAAGTGTAGCTCCAGCCACAAAATCTATTTTTATGCTTTTCTGAAAACAGAGTAGGGTTATCACCCCTGTAACATTTGTTGTACTGTCTGTGTGCATCTGTTCAGAAGATTACAATTCACTTTCTGTCCCAATGACAAATGATTTTTTGAAAATTGTTTTTTTTTTGTGAAACAAAGATTGGTGATAAAGCATCAGTGGACAGGAGACACCTCTTACAGAAGAGAATTTCCCTTCCTAGGGGTAGATTTCCTCTCATTTCCTGTTGTCTCCTTCTGTTTGCAAGTAGGAGTCATTTGTAAGTTGGATGTTTGAAAGTAGGGACCTGCCGTATATACTCTGCATAAATTTGGGCCCTAGGTGTTGGTGTTGCCACAACAGTGTAAGCCCTCACAGTTAGTCTTGGTGGACACTGGAACGCGCTGCTGTGTGAACTATTATATCAAGAACTGTAATTAGATGCCATTGTTGAACAGTGGTAGAAAAATTGGGCCTTTGGTGCTGGCGCTGGTGCCACAACACAGTAAGTCCTCAGTTACTCTTGGTGGGCGAAGGAATGGGCCCTGCTGTGAAATATTAGATCAAGAATTGTAATTACATGCCCCTGTTGAAAAGGGGCAAACAAATTGGGCCTTTGTTGGTGGTGGTGGTGGTGATGGTGCTACAACTCTGTAAGCCCTCACAGTTACTCTTGGTGGGCACAGGAATGGGCCCTGCTGTGAAATATTAGATCAAGAATTGTAATTACATGTCCCTGTTGAAAAGGGGCAGAAAAATTGGGCCTTTGTTGGTAGTGGTGGTGGTGCTGGTGACACAACTCTGTAAGCCCTCACAGTTACTCTTGGTGGGCACAGGAATGGGCCCTGCTGTGAAATATTAGATCAAGAATTGTATTTACATGCCCCTGTTGAACAGGGGCAGAAAAATTGAGCCGTTGTTGGTGGTGGTGCTGGTGACACAACACTGCAACCCCTCACAGTTACTCTCGGTGGGCACAGGAATGGCCCTGCTGTGAAATATTAGATCAAGAATTGTATTTACATGCCCCTGTTGAAAAGGGGCAGAAAAATTGGGCCTTTGTTGGTAGTGGTGGTGGTGCTGGTGACACAACTCTGTAAGCCCTCACAGTTACTCTTGGTGGGCACAGGAATGGGCCCTGCTGTGAAATATTAGATCAAGAATTGTATTTACATGCCCCTGTTGAACAGGGGCAGAAAAATTGAGCCGTTGTTGGTGGTGGTGCTGGTGCCACAACACTGCAACCCCTCACAGATACTCTAGTTGGAGCGCAGGAATGAGCCCGCTGCAAAGTATTGCACCAAAAATTGTAATTACATGCCCCTGTTAAACAGGGGCCGAAAAATTGGGCTTTAGGCACTGGTGCTGGTGCCACAACACTACAACCCCTCACAGATACTCTAGTTGGAGTGCAGGAATGAGCCCGCTGCAAAGTATTGCATCAAACATTTTAATTACATGCCCCTGTTAAACAGGGGCAGAAAAATTGGGCCTTAGTCACTGGTGGCGATGCCCAGAACCAAAAATTTTCTTACAAGCTATCAGCATAATCATTAAGGAGGAAAAGGATAGTCACTCAGTATAACAGGATAGTCACTCAGCATCAGCATAGGCAGTCTTGAAGGGATCTGACATGTAAAAGAAAATATTCAGTTACATCAGCATCAGTTGCATGGTAGCTGGTGGTGATCCAAGCCTGATTAATTTTTATGAAGGTCAGTCGATCGACCGAGTCGGTGAAGAGGCGCACCCTGTGATCGGTTACAAAGCCTCCAGCAGCCCAGAATGTGCATTCTGAAAGAAGGCTGGATGAAGGACAAGCCAGTAGCTCAATTGCGTACTGTGCAAGCTCTGGCCAGTGTTCCATGCTCAAGACCCAGTAAGCCAGAGGATTTTCGGTGGGGAAGGTGTCCAAGTCTGATCTTGCCCCTAGGTATTCCCGCACCATGTAAACCAGACGCTGACGATGGTTGCTGGAACCGGTCATACCTTGGTTCTGCGGATTAAAAAATGGTTCCCCCTTAAAATCCACACCAGACCTGAAGGGTCTGGGATGGATATTTGGGGGGAACCCCACGTAATTTTTTTTTAAATTGACGGAGGGGTTCCCCTTAATATCCATACCAGACCTAAAGGGCATGGTAATTGAATTTGGGGGGACCCCCATGCTATTTTTTTTATGAATGAATCCTTTTTGAATTGCCGGGAGCCGACAATTCATTATAGCCGCAAGTCCGGTTTTAAATTACTTTTTTCTTTCAGAAATGACACTTTGTGCAGAGATACTTCTAAGTACGGGAAACATGCGCTATTTCACATGCTAACTTTACACCCCCCCCTAGGTACGAAATTTAAAGGAATATTTCACTTTTATTGTTTCACTTTAATCATTATTAAATTCACTGCTCCCGAAAAAACATCAGTTTTTAAAACTTTTTTTGCATTGATACATGTATCTCCTGGGGCAGGACCCAGGTCCCCAAACACCTTTTAGGACAATAACTTGCATATTAGCCTTTTAAATTAGCACTTTAGATTTTAAACGTTCGAGTCCCATAGACATTAACAGGGTTCTAAAGTTCACACGAACATTTGGTGTGTTCGCAAGTTCTGGTGCGAACCGAGCAGGGGGGGGGGTTCGGCTCATCCCTAAACACCAGTACAACTAACACTACCTGACTAGTGTTGCTCACGAATATTCGTATTGCGAATATTCGGCTCGAATATGGCATATTCGAGTATTCGCGATATATTTCGAATTTCGCAGTGAATATTCGCTATTCCGAATATTCAAATTTTTTCAATTTTATTTTTAAAACAGATCACATCCTATCGACGTCTAAAAGCATTGCTGGTATGATTAGAGACCCTGGGCCGAGTAGCTAAGCTGAGGCGATCCTTTTATGTTGCCGAATATAAAAAAAAAAAATTGCGAATTTTCGCTAATGCGAAAATGATTGCGAATTTTCGATAACTGTGGTAGGAGAACTCTGATTGTCTCTGATGCAAAAGGGGGGGGGGGCTTTGTGTATGTTTCTGTTATGAATATTTGTATGTTTGATATTTTTTTTTGTAAGAAGGAAAAAATTGCGCATACCTCAAAAAAAGGGGAGAATACAGCAGCAACTCAAAAATGTTATACAACATAAATTAATACAAGACAGAAAATGGAGTCGCTCTACAAGAATAAAAAATATGTCTAGTGACAAGACATGTGGGCAAATTATAAAATAAGCAAGCGCAAATAACTTGTGAAATACACAGTGAAACAAATATATAAAGAAATATAGTCCCAATAATAGAAAAATAATCTTTCATAAAAATGTCTTTGATATGTGAAGTGAAAAAAAGTCCAAAGCATGCAGCATGAACGTGTTCAATCTTCAAGGTGTTTGATTGACAAATGGCTGTGACAGATGGATAGAGTAAAGAATCACCACCAATGCAAAACACTTTTTATTTTCTATTGTAAAATATCAAGAATATTCTGAGCCAATCAGAGTGCTCCTTCCGCATTTGCCGAATATTCGCAATTATTTTGTATTGTAAAATATCAAGAATATTCTGAGCCAATCAGAGTGCTCCTTCCGCATTTGCCGAATATTCGCAATTATTTTGTATTGTAAAATATTAAGAATATTCTGAGCCAATCAGAGTGCTCCTTCCGCATTTGCCGAATATTCGCAATTATTTTGTATTGTAAAATATCAAGAATATTCTGAGCCAATCAGAGTGCTCCTTCCGCATTTGCCGAATATTCGCAATTATTTTGTATTGTAAAATATCACGAATATTCTGAGCCAATCAGAGTGCTCCTACAGCATTTGTCGAAATTGCGCAGTAAATATCGCATTCGCATTTTGCGAAATTTCGAAAAAATATCAAGAATATTCTGAGCCAATCAGAGTGCTCCTACCGCAGTTATCGAAATTTCGCAATTATTTTCGCATTCGCAATAGCGAAAATTCGCAATCATTTAATTTCGATAAAATATCACGAATATTCGAATTTAGCGAATATATCTCGAATGGCTCTATTTGGTCTAGACCCTCAACATTGTCCTACAGCCAACATTCCTATTATCCAACATATTCTAATTGCAGTGCCGATAGTACTAGCCGTGCCTGGAAAACCCCACTTTCGCCAACTACCACATCTCTCATTACCAACATTAACGAGTGCTGCCACATGGAATATCTCTTTGTCAAATCTCACCTGACAGGTGATAAGTTCCACAGACACTGGTCCCCTTGGTCAGCCCATCCCAGAAGAATAAAACTCACTTAACTGGAGCAACAATTCACACCGAATTATACCACCCATAGGAACAATCTCCTATCACTCTCTAGACTAGACAGAGCCAGAAGTGAACGCCTACCTTTTTTTTCTATGCAAATCCGCACTCCAGTGTTCATTAAGTGATGAGTGTATCCGCGAATGCTTAATTACATTCCCTATGATTTCTTTTCACTCTAGTACCTCTCTCTTTATCCATCCTCTTTAACCTGGCCTCAACGCTTTCCGCATTGGGGTTAGCAGCCGAGACCTTAACCACTTCCAGACCTTAGGTGTTTTTCAAATTCGGCGTTTACAAGACTAAAATAGTTTTTTTTGCTAGAAAATTACTTAAAACCCCCAAAAATTATATATTTTTTTCTAACACCCTAGAGAATAAAATGGCGGTCATTGCAATACTTTTTGTCACACCGTATTTGCGCAGCGGTCTTACAAGCGCACTTTTTTTGGAAAAAATTCACTTTTTTGAATTAAAAAATAAGACAACAATAAATTTGGCCCAATTTTTTTATATATTGTGAAAGATAATGTTACGCCAAGTAAAATGATACCCAACATGTCACGCTTAAAAATTGCGCCCGCTCGTGGCATGGCGTCAAACTTTTACCCATAAAAATCTCGATAGGCGACGTTTAAAAAATTCTATAGGTTGCATTTTTTGAGCTACAGAGTAGGTCTAGGGCTAGAATTATTGCTCTCACTCTAACGATCGCGGCGATACCTCACTTGTGTGGTTTGAACACCGTTTTCATATGCGGGCGCTACTCGCGTATGCGTTCGCTTCTGCGCGCGAGCTCGTCGGGACGGGGCGCTTTAAAATAATTTTTTTTTGTTTTCTTATTTATTATTATTGATTTTATAATTTTTTACACTGAAATAATAAAAAAAAAATATATCACTTTTATTCCTATTACAAGGAATGTAAACATCCCTTGTAATAGAAAAAATGACAACAAAAAAATTGTCTCTTTAAGACGCTGACGTTTTGACGTCACTTCCGCCCAGCAAAGCTATGAGGACGGGTGGGGGCCATCTTCCCCTCACTCGAGTCCTCACACACTGGGCAGCAGCATCCGATCTCCTCCGCAGCTACCGACGGCTCCGATAAGCGGCAGAGGGCGCGGAAGAGCGGCGGGAGCCCTCTCCCGCCACCGATAACGGCGATCTCGCGGCGAATCCACCGCGGAGACCGCCGTTATCGTTTACACGGCCGCCCACTGAAAAGATGGATACCTCGGTTACCGAAATATCCATCTTTAAAAACAGGACATACATTTACAGTGGGCGAGTCGGCAAGTGGTTAAACACTATCTAAGTTCAACTAGTTAGATATACCAACTGTCTACTATGTATCACTCTGCTTTATCAGTTACGGGTACCATATAAGTATGGGGCTGATAATTCTATCCTACCCCATGACACATTGTGTGCTCAATGGGGTGCATGAAGGAATGGAATGGCACCCAATGCCTTGTATTTAGCATATGGAACTCACACGTGTCCAAGTATACTTGTTACTTTACTCCTGGTATTCATAAGTTTGACTTTGACTTATGGCTAACACTGTTTATCACTTGTTTATTCTATTGATAAAACATAATAAAAATTATTGGAAAATAAATAAATAAATAAAAACATGGTTTGATGAATTTATTATGAAGGAAATCAAGTGACCTGTGCCCAGATCTCAAACCTACCTGTATTTGAACAACTTTGGGATGAACTGAAATTAGATGTAAGGGTTTCTCATCCTACATTAGTACCTCACCAATAAGGATGAGCCGAACACCCCCCTGTTCAGTTCGCATCAGAACTTGCGAACACACCAAATGTTCGTGTGAACTTTAGAACCCCGTCTTAGGGACTCGAACATTTGAAATCTAAAGTGTTAATTTTAAAGGCTAATATGCAAGTTATTGTCCTAAAAAGTGTTTGGGGACCTGGGAAACATGTATCAATGCAAAAAAAAGTTTTAAAAACGGCCGTTTTTTCAGGAGCAGTGAATTTAATAATGATAAAAGTGAAACAATAAAAGTGTAATATTACTTTAAATTTCGTACCTAGGGGGGGTGTGAAGTCAGCATGTGAAAAAGCGCATGTTTCCCGTACATAGAACTGTCCCTGCACAAAGTGTCATTACTAAAAAAAAAAGGCATTTAAAACCGGCTTTGCGGCTCTAATGAATTGTCGGCTCTGGCAATTACAGAGATGATTCATTCATAAAGAAAAAAAAATGTGTGGGGGTTCCCCCAAATTAAATTACCAGGCCCTTCAGGTCTGGAATGGATATTAAGGGGAACCCTGCCGTAAAAAAAAATTACGTAGGGTTCCCCGCAAATATCCATACCAGGCCCTTCAGGTCTGGTGTGGATTTTAAGGGGAACTCCACCCCAAATTAAAAAAAAAATGGTGTGGAGTCTCCCTAAAAATCCACACCAGACCCTTATCCGAGCACGTTAACCTGGCCGGCCACAGAAAAGAGGGGGGGACAGAGTGCGCCCCCCCCCTCTCCTGAACTGCACCAGGCCACATGCCCTCAACATGGGGAGGATGTTCTCTCAGGGGATTTTTTGATGAATTCATCCTGAGTACTGGCTTGCATTTTTTGTTTTAATTTTAAATATTTTTTTCAGCGGTGAATACTTTTTATTGCTTTGCTTTCAATCTAACCATTAATGCTAACCTCAACATTTATCGTCATTGCTCATATGTTCAAAAACAAATTAGAAGTAGGAAAGAGAGCAGACAACGTAAAATATTTTAGTTTGGTTGTTCTCTTTCCTACTTCTAGGCAGTTGAGT
Organism: Rana temporaria; assembly: GCF_905171775.1. Classification (NCBI taxonomy): domain Eukaryota; kingdom Metazoa; phylum Chordata; class Amphibia; order Anura; family Ranidae; genus Rana; species Rana temporaria. The sequence continues at coordinate 151,874,608 of NC_053492.1, read as the reverse complement.
TAATGGAGAGAAAAATAAAACTCCATTTCCAATTTGGCTTTAAGTGATGCATCCTGCAAAAATCCCTCAAGAAGGTGCTCCCCCTACTGGGGGGTGGTTGAGAGAAAAATTACTACCAAGTTCCTTAAAACTTTAGTTTTCCTATAAATGAATCATTATTTATTTATTTTTGGTAATACTTCACTCAATACTTTTATCATTATGTATATAATATTATATATATTTTAACAAAATTGGCCAGTGTTGTTAATTTGTTTTTTCAAAACCTTCATAGTCTCTACTGAACGTTAAAACCATATTCCATACCCCCATTATTCTCCTTTCTCTTTTTAGCAGATAAATTCCCCTGTCCATTTTCCTCACCTCATTTTTAGTTTGCAGTAGTTTTTCTTTCTTATATCCTTTATCAGCTAGTCTATGTATTAAAACATTGCTTTGTTCATCAAAATCCTTATCTATTTGCATGCTAATAGCAATTGTTTAGACATACTAGATAACTGCAGTCACTGATTAAGAACCTTTGGTACAACATAGAGGAAATGCAAGGGTTAATTGTATGGTATAATAACAGCAAAAAGGAATTATTCCTGCCACACCCCCTGAAGATGTCATCACAATGAAACGCTGCATCAGAATGGGCACGCAGGAAGAGACGTCATCCTGCTACGTACACCCGGAAGTGTAAGGTACACCCGGAAGTCCCAGGGAAAGAGAAGGGCCTGCGCTGTGAATGTATGCCAGAAGAGCTGATGTTTGTTACATATTAATGCAAGGTTATGCACATTAAAATGTGAGTGAGGAATTTTGTGTTTATATGGTTGGATTTTGATAAATAAATGGTTTTGCACTATATGAGCTTTTTTCTTTTTTGGTGACACTTAAACCCATGCATTGAGTTTTCTGAAAGGAGAGAGAGCAGCAGTTATCCTGGGTTCTCTCCTCTCTTATAGGTGAAAAGGCACTTTTTGACCTGCATATGTGGTGGTGGCTGCCTCAGTTTTCTTTTTTAGTTTTTTTTTCATCTGGTGATCTGGCAAGTAAGTCTGTTGTTTTTCAACAGAGCAAGTTGTCCTGCTAATGTAGCAGTTACAGGATTGAGACGAACCATTTACCACTGACAGGAGTGCCTACAGTGATCAACTATTTATTCATTTAAAACCTTTATTCCATAAGGAACAAAAAATGTTGCTGTAACTGCTTGTATAACTGAGGTTTGAGCTGGAGTTTGATTTAAATGTGTTAGTGTATTTAACCTGCTAGTACATCTAACACTCCCCTCCTCATAGACTGGCAATACACTGTCCAAAGGTGCCCCTGTGCTCCTTCATCTAGAGCGGGGGCACTCTAATACAGGAGGTGTGTTACTGGCAAGAGAACAAGGTGAAAACAAATGGAAAAAAAGGCCAAAAAACTAAAAACAAATGCAGCCACAACATTAAATGATTGGTAAGCTGCAATATATTCCATTTTTGATTTTGGATTTAAGAACTTTTACTAGGTCACATTTTGAACAGGATCCATAGCAGCCAGCTTTTTATTTAAAAAAAAAACAAAAAAAACATTATTTGAGTGTATTTATTTGCACTGTATTTAAGCAACTAAAAAGCAATCAGAAACTGTATTCATTACTAGAGGTGGCTTTTGAGTCTTTAACTACTGTCTCCCTAGTAAGCTTGTTGTGCCCAGAGTTGGCTTTAAGTGCAGTTCCAACTGGCGTCCCAGGTAATCAGTTCAGATATAACAATGGTTCAAAAGGATTTGTATAAAAAAATAAAATTACTTTACCAGTGGGATGGGGGTACAACTACGTAGTGAAGTGAGTGGAATCTTAAAACATTTCATTTAAAGGGGTTGTAAAGGTAAATTTTATTTTTCCTTAAAAAGCTTCCTTTACCTTAGTGAAGTCCTCCTTCACTTACCTCATCCTTCGATTTGCTTTTAAATGTCCATTATTTCTTCTGAGAAATCCTCACTTCCTGTTCTTCTGTCTGTAACTACACACAGTAATTCAAGGCTCTCTCCCTGGTGTGGAGTGTCGTGCTACCCCCCCCCTACGTTTCAGATAGGGAAAGGAGCTGTGTGTTAGTGGGCGCCCTGACTCTCCTGTCTAAGGGAGGGGGCGAGCATGACAGGCAGGAAAAAAAAAATTCTACCTTTACAACCCCTTTAACATGGAAATATGATAAATAAAAATTGCTTGGTCATAGCATCTAATAAATCTGCTATGGGAAGCATCATTTACTGTAAAATCTTTAGCGCTATACCATTAAATGTCATATTTAATGAGGTGAACTTATGGTAACTCAAGATATTTGTTGTAGTGCTTACAAATTGAAATGATTATCACGTAGTTCTCAACACTTTGTTTTTTACATCTGTAGTAATTACTTTAGATTTTGCCACGAGTGTCATATTTTCCCTTGACATCAACTGCATTGCAGTACATCTTATGTGGTGACATATCTTCAAAGTTGAAATGTATCTTTAAACTGTAGCTAAAGATGTTGTTTACAAAGTGGAGCTGTAATTTATGTTCCTGGAAATTTCTTTGCTGGAAAATATATTTTCTTAGCAAACAAAAATGTCTTTTCAATCATGCCTTTTATAAGAGGATAAGGGTCTGTCAGAAATTATCTTCAGTGAAATCCACACTCCTCCCCAACATACAATAAGGTAATTAAGAATGTTGATTGTTTAAAGTTAGACATTTTAGTACAGGAAATCCTCCTTGTGAAAGAGTACAATAGTTCTTTAATTTTTCCAGTGAATGGACAAGCCAGTAAAAACATGCACTATCCTGTTACACTCTATTGGTGTGATAAACAATATTTTTTACAAATATTAACTGTGTGAAAAACACACTTGCAAATCGAGAAAATGTTCTGAAGCAACCAATGTTAAACTGTTTATCTGACAAGACAAAGAGTAGCATGCAGAGTGCATTAACTGACAGAAACTCAAATCTGCTTGATTGTTATAGGTTACTGCAGCATTTTTCAACCAGGGTGCCCAGGCACCCAGTGGCACCTTGAGGTTTCTTCAGGGGCGCCTTGGCAAATTGCCTAAAAATTGCCCAAAAAATGTATACAAGCCAGTGAGTGGAACAAGCCTGCCTTTTAGTTACACAAAGCCCCTTTTTTTTTATTCTGCACCATAACGACCTTCTAGCTGCCGGCATCCCAACAACCAATTACATCATCATAAGGAGAATGACAGTTGCCTGCACAGCATCCTTGTTTGAGCCTCTCCTGCCCTTCTCAGTCAGCACTGGGGTCACATTAGCTGAGTGATGGAGAAAAACTGAGAAAAACTGTGGGAGAAGAGAAACATTGGACTACTGGTCAGTACTAATGTGCAAAAGTGTATTTGCTGTGGAAGAATAAAACACCTCTAACGCTGGGCATCCTACTCGTGTGCCTGTTGCTGTATTATATAAACTATTAGAATCGTTATTTACATTTTAGAATGGGGTGCCTCAAGACTGCTGTAATTTTAAAGGGTACCTTGAGATTGTTCATAATTTTAAAGGGTGCCTTGATTGAAAAAAAGTTGAGAAACACTGGGTTACTGTATATTGTTTCTCTTCTTCTCCGTGTGCACAGTTGCTCTGATTTTCCACTTTAGCCTAGGACACACGGGTCGAATGTCGGCCAGCATCAGGCAGTTTAATAGAAACTGGCTGACATTTAGCCCAGTCAAACAGAAGGCCCATGACCGGGTTAAGGTCTGCCGACCGGCTCCCATTCAGCGCTCTTAGCCAATGGCTGAGAGCACTGACCGGAGTGTTCTGGTTGAAGGGCTGTCCCCCTGTCAGAACACAACAGCAGGGGAAATCACTGTACTAACATCTGATTTTCATATTTTTTTTCATTCAACTAGTTCAAATCACTGGTGTATACAAGGCTTTAGGCTACAGGGTCAGAAGAACCACTGATCTTTATTTTTCCTCCTATGTAACATCATATTGCACAATAAAGTGATTTTAAGTTTGTTTGTTATTTCAATAATTAAAAAAAACAATAAACATGTTATATGTACCTGCTCTGTGCAATGGTATTGCAGAGAGTGGCCCCAAACCTCCTTTTCTCGAGTCCCACTGCTATCGCCCAACTAAAAAAACTATGCAGGGGGGTTGCACCAGTAAAGGTTAGGGCAGGGGGTGTCAAACTCAGTTTCATCACAGGCCACATCAGCATTATGGTTTCCCTCAAAGGGCGGTTGTATCTGTAAGACTAGATGTTAAGGGCCCCCCCCCCCACCATCAGAAGACAAGCGCCCCTCACCATTCCTTACATCACAATGCACCCCCATTAACTTGTGCTGCTGCCAGGAAAAAGCTAGGGATGGAGCTGGGAAGCAGAAAGTGCAGAGTCTGGAGGAGAATCAGAGGAAGGCTGGAGTCAACTTTTGCAGTCTGCTGAATGCTGAGACCAGGGGAGGCAGAGACAAGGAGATGCTCCGGCTGCAATAAGAACGCAGGATCTGGTAGAGGGGTCTATGGGAACAAAAATAAAGATTTACTTACTTGATCCTCCACTTCTTCCTGCAGCTAAACCAGTCCCTTCTCCCCCACATTCCAAGGGTCTTGGGTTCTGACATCATCAAGATGAAAGCAGGGTCCATACCCCACATTGGATTCAGTCCACTAACAGAGCATGGGGGAGCACCATCTGCTAGGGAGCAGAGGATCAGATAAGTAACATTATTCCCCCTCTCCCCTAGACATAATAAGCTAATAACCTTTGAAGTGCAGGCACAACTCCACTGCAAGAGATAATTTATTTTAGTGGCCTAGAGTTACGCTTTAATAATTACAATCTATGTTAATTTATACAAATTACACATATATTTATTTTGAACAATTGTTTCTACTTTTATGTTATTTAGTACTGTTAAAGATCAAAGCTATTATTCAACAAGGCAGTGTAAAAACTGAGAACAATCAGTCTTTAGGAAGATAAAATCTTATTTGTCACTACAGATAACTGCATTTTAATATGATTTACTGAATAACCCTAAAAGTTGTAACAGAAATTGATTTCCCTATGTTTGCTATACTGACAGAATAAGGTAGCCTGTCATGTAGGACATATTAAGCCAAGATATTCTAGGTTGTTCTTAAAGTCACCAGATGAATATCTAAACAGTAATGAACAGATTTCATGAAATATGGCTTACATCTGGCTGTACACATGGTCACTGCTCACGTGATGCTTTGGTACCATACACTATAAATGTACACCTGGAATTTAAAAACGAGATCTTATGCCTTGTACACAAGACCGGTTTTCACGACGAGAAAACTGCCATTTTTTATATTGGTCATGAAAAACCACTTTGGTCGGACGTTTTTTTTGCATGAAAGTGTGTATGCAAGTGAGGTTGGAGAGGAATCACGTCGGAATTTTTTTTAAATTTTTTTTCTGCCGAGAAAAATGGTCCTGTGTACGAGGCATTACAAATCTGAGCATATTGTAGGTAGCACAAAATAGCACATTATGAAGGCAATTGATATTCTAAAAGGATTTTTTTCTGTTAATTAGTATATACCAATATGTGCCAAGAAAGGCATTTAGATTGCATAGGTCAAACTTCCTTCAGGTTTATTGGTCAGTCTTCCTCTTCCTCTTTTGTTTGGTACAAGCAGAAAAGATAAATATCTAGAAAACAAAAGAAAGAAAGGTTTTTGCACAACACTGATGCAGTTAAAAATAGTAAAAATAGAATCAAACACAATACAAGCTTTTCTGACTTTCCTTGTTATCAATGAAACCTATGAGTAAAGGTTTTCATAAGGAATCCCTCCTACCAGTGTTGATGCAGAGCATATTTGTAGCAGCTCCTGATTGTTGCAGTGGAGGTAGCCTCACGCATATAAATAAAATGTTATCTGGAAATGACATTCCCTTTTTTAGTAGGCCAGAGTTTTGCAGCTGCAAAGCACCACCCTTTCTAACTAAGCCCCATTTTCTCCCCTGTGTCACGGCCTATACTTAAGGCTGACATTTTACACATTAGGGAAAGAGTTTGAAAAGAAATTTCATGTGACACTGATATGTCACATGCACCAAATCCCCATCTAGGCTGCAACCTTGAAAATAGAGAGCTGGACAGCAGGATCATCTGAGCTGACTTTAATAAGACATTTTATGTTACTTTCTTAATTTAACTAAGCTTTTTATTGCATAATACCAAAACCTTCATATTAATTTTGTATAAAAAAAAGAGCATGGTTAAACCCCTGTAGTTTTTCGCTTTGGAGACATTTCCCTCCTTTTCCTACCTCAGAGATACCACAGGAACTAATAGGAACTTCCTCCAAAGTGGGAGGAAATATCATCTTAGACAACTGTCACCAGAACAATCATGCCTATTGCCTTCTGTTCCAGTGAGAACTGGAATTCACCCTCACTTTATTTATAATTGACAATTGTCACCAAGGCACATAGAGATGGTGACTTTCCCCAGTGGGGACACAGGCAACAATAAAAATCTGAAAGGTTCTAACTACAAATGAGGCTCAGTTCAGGGAGCCCTGTAGGTTAGTAATTTTATGTATGAATTCTGTAAAGTGCTGCATGAATCCAAGGTGCTATTATTATTTGTGTATCTATTTATTACAGGTAGTAAGACTACCTGTAATAAATAAATAAATAATTTGTCAGACTGAATTATTTGCAGCCATAATGTGCTGTCTGGCCTTTGAATTTAGGTCAGCTGGCTTGAAAGGACCATTAAGTTTTTTTTTGATAAGCCAGGCCCTGTATTGTAGAAGGCTGAGGTCAGAGAAGCTGTATTAACAAGGTGCTTTGTCTGTTATAGGGAAAGCCTAGAGAGTTCTGCTGACAAACTGCATAGAAAGTAATTAGTATAGGGCTTGTAAGCCCTGAAAGGTCTGTTAGGCCGCGTACACATGGTCGATCCATTCGATGAGAATGGTCCGACGGACCGTTTTCATCGGTTCACCGCTGAAGCAGACTGATGGTCTGATGTACGTACACACCATCAGTTCAAAAATCGATCGGGTCAGAACGCGGTGACGTAAAACACACGACGTGCTGAAAAAAACAAAGTTCAATGCTTCCAAGCATGCGTCAACTTGATTCTGAGCATTCGCGGGTTTTGAACCGATGTTTTTGTGTACTAACCATCGGTTTTGACCGATGGTCAGCCGTCCATCGGTTCGATTTTAAAGCAAGTTCTAAAACTTTGGTCTGAAGGACAAAAGTCTGATGGGCCGTGCACACGGTCGGTTTGGACCGATGAAACTGGACTTCGGTCTGTTTTCATCGGTTTGGACCGGTCGTGTGTACGCGGCCTTAGAGTGGATGTAGACTGTCATTGGATGTTATATAGGTAACAAAATTTAAGCAATGCATTATGGTTAAAAAAAAACAAAAAAACATTTGGCTTTAGAACCTCTTTGAGGCGGGGAATTGGGGTGATTTGGAGACATGTTTTCCTTCTGTTCCAACAGCTGCAGAAAAGACACTGTGGTAAAGATGCTGTTGGAGATGGTGAATTCAGCAGAGGTTCAAGCCTCTGAAACTACATGTGAGACTTCACTCCTAGTCACTATAACCTGTAGATGTTGCAGCAGCTGCACAAGCAAATTGTATGGTGGGGGTTGCAGAAAGTAAGGAGGACAGGTGTCCCCATTTATTTCCAATTGGTCCTTTTGTCAAATGGATGGTACTTTTACTACAGCTCATATGCTTCAGGCAGAGGATGTGGGCAGCAGATAAGTAAAAAAAATGCCCACAATACAGAGTTCTGTGAACTGACATTGGAAACAGAAGTTGCCTGTACTCTTCTCCATTCAGTGACCCCTATGAACAATATGTCACCACAATGGATGATTCCTTCCTCATTCTTGCAGCCCATTTTTCAGTAAGCACCAGCTTTTGGAACATCAGTGCCTCTTGATGCTCAGTGCTGTGCCTGATGTCCTCTCCTTCTTTGGTCATGGTGCTGTCTTTCTCTTTTTCAATATAGTAAAGGAGTAAAGCTTGTGCATTTGTAGATGTATGGTGGGATTAGTAGAAGAGGAGGTGGAGAAAGAAGAGGGCACAATAGAAGCAATTGCACACAACTGGCTGCTTTGAGCCCGGAAGGAAAAGAGGCAGGCTTTGTCAGCTAGTCAATTACCTTCAGCCGTGTAGCCAGGCCATTTTGTGTGACGAAAGGCAGATATGATCAGCCTGTAGATGGTACAGCCTGACCACTGCCTTGTCCTGCTTGCCCCTACTTACTCTATGTGCAGAACTTCTGCCTCTCTTTTTAGGCCTGTCTGGCATTTTTAACCACTTCATTACCCAGCTATAGTCATATGACGTCCATTGATGAGATCTCCCATTCTGGGTGGGCGTCATATGACGTCCTTGAATTTGTGGGGGGATATCTGAATGATGCCTGCAGCTAGAGGCATCATTCAGATATCATTCTTTCATGCTGGCGATTCTGTGCACGATAAGAATGATCATAGGGCAGGTCCGCCACTTGATCGTTCTTATAGGCGACTGGAGGGGACATCCCCTCCCGCCACCATCCAGTGCTTCTCTGGGCTTTCCCGTGCCATTGGGGGCCCGAAGAAAGAATCGCCTGGCACCGGATGACGAGCATAGAGATTTCCAGTGACCAGATGGTCACCAGTCATCTCTATGACCGTCGGAGGCCCGGGCGCGACATTATGAAGTCACGCCCGTGTTCCCGGAAGTAAACAAAGCCGCAATTGCGGCTACTAAGCTTGAGATCTGTGATTTATTTTTCCCGATCTCATGCTTTCCAGTCTGGAGGAGAGATGTGGGGTCTTATTGACCCCACATCTCTCCATAAAGAGTACCTGTCACACACCATTTCTATTACAAGGGATGTTTACATTCCTTGTAATAGGAATAAAAGTGATCAAAAAACTTTTTTTTTTCTAAAGTGTAAAAATAAAAAAATATATAATTTATTTTTAAAAACGCCCCTGTCCCCAGTATCTCGTGCTGAATGCACACGTAAGTCCCGCCCACATATGTAAACGCCATTCAAACCACATATGTGAGGTATCGCCATGCGAGTTAGAGCATGTGCAACAATTCTAGCACTAGACCTCCTCTGTAACTCTAAACTGGTAATATATAAAAAAATTCAAAGCGTCGACTATGGAGATTTTTAAGTACCGAAGTTTGGCGCCATTCCATGAGTGTGCGCAATTTTAAAGCGTGACATGTTAGGTATCTATTTACTCGGCTTAACAACATCCTTCATATTTTACAAAAAAATTGGGCTAACTTTACTGTTTTGTTATTTTTTTATTCATGAAACCATTTCCCCCCCCCCAAAAAAAGCATTGAAAAACGATTGAGCAAATACTGTGCAAGATAAAAAGTTGCAATGACCGTCATTTTATTCCCTAGGGTGTCTGATAAAAAAAAAACATATATAATGTTTGGGGGTTCTGAGTAATTTCCTAGCAAAAAAATGATGATTTGTACATGTAGGAGAGAAGTGCCAGAATAGGCCTGGTATTGAGGTGGTATAAAAGCCCTGTATTGAAGTGGTTAATAAAGGGGAGTGCCTAAATTTATTACCAGGTGTCACAATTGGAGGAAAGAATATACGGTGCTTTGGGGCACACTACTTTACTTTACAAGTATGTGGTGACCTGCTGCAAAAAAAAGGGTAGCTTTACCCCCCCCCCCCCCCCCCCCCAAAAAAAAATACATGCAACACTAAACCCCAACCAGTTTTTCTTAATCTAGCAGAAAATAAAAAAAGGATAAACATAAAATTAAGTAAATAGATAGAATAAACCAAAAAAGACTGCAGGTGGAATCCCAGCAGATAAAGCGTAAGTACAGTTGTTGCTGACACACATTAAAAGATAGTATTTGGAAGGACCGTTGGGGTGCTGCTGTTGTATTTAAGGAAAGCTAATAAAAAAAATGCTATCTGTGAAAAGTGTACTGTCCCTCAACACTACATACAGCTTAAAGGCATTTATGAAGCATCGAATTTGAAGGATTGGTGTTTTTTTCCAAGTTGCCATCAAATCCACATTACAGTAAATGGAGCCGTTTCCCAATGTACGATTTTTTTGTTTTTGTCCACGTGACAGTGCCTAGCTCCATATGCACAATACTTTTTTTGACAATAGCTTGCCTACTGTATTTGCCTGAAAATGGACAGAATTTAACATGTGAATGTCACATAGGATTCAGTGACTCTCCCATGAATCTGATCCAGGTAGATTTGCCCATCCCTAGTTTCCCATTGTGAAACAAACATAATATGTCTCGTTTTAAGAATAATTTAACTATATCTTTATTTAGGTGACTTGACTTTTACTTTAAGGCTGGGTTAACTTGCTGTGGCCGCGGCAAACAGCAGGGAGTCCGATGCGTCCCTGTACACCGTATTAGGTGCGAATTAGGTCAGATTTCCTGCCTGAATTTGTACCTGAAACGGAGCCAAAGATTTAGATCGCTCAGATGTAAATGGAGCCTAAATCTGAACTCCAGGCAGATGTAAATTACATTCAGGAGAAAATCAGGCATGCTGCAGTGCAAAGAGCATGCTGATAGGAAGTAACACCAGAGTAACAAAGAGATAGTCTCACCAGTGTGCTACTTTTTATTTCACTGTCTATTTACTGGGCACAATAGGGTGAACAGGTGAAAGTAAAACTGGGGCAGAAAAATATCTCCTCCCCTATCAGACATGCTGTGTTGAGTTGTGTAAACCTTAGGGCTGGATGGACAGAAATAGAAGTCCTTTGGCAGGTAAAACAGCTTATTGTATGTATGTATTTATTTATCTATCTATCATACATTTGGCTATAAAAAAAAACATTGAATTTTATGGTTGTAAAAACATTCCAAATTTCAGCAACAGGTGATGCTTTAAAGTCTCATAAAGAATTTCAGCCAGGTCTTACTAAAATCTGGGAGAAGTAAAGAAGGGGGGTTCCTTTCCATATTCCTACAAGCAAATTTATGAATTCCAGATTCCCAATCCCCAATGTGTAATTCTCAAGGGAAGACTATGGGTGAATATTAGAGCTAGACTATTTTGATTTAGGTCTTGTCTATTCTGAATGTAATTCCTTGACCTCCTGTCTGACTAATCCTCTTTTTTTTCCATTTTTCATTCGAACATGTCTATAAATAATGCATTATCCTAGTATTGTCTGTGTTCTGTGCAATATCATTTACTGTTGCAGTCTTTCAGAAAACAAATCTCTTTAGTACAAAAATTAGTTCTTAGCTTATTCATGCACTAAATCGGATTTGCTGAAGTCGGACACAAATAGAATATATAGATCAAAACAAAGGACATGTTTCAATAGAAATAAAAAAATAATATCTGACTATAGTGTATTCTACACAAGTGATGGAATAGAATCAGAGATTTTCTTCTTTAAGTAATGCGTTCTGCTGCATATTGTAATATGAAATTATTGATTTAAATACTCTTTTCCAGAACTTCTTACCAGTGGACAGGTGCCCATGTGAATGTTACATACAGACAATGGGCTGATATGTAATGTTACACCACCAGCAAAACTTGAATTATTATAGATTGCTAAATTGGACTGCCTAATCACCAAAAGCCATGATTTGTATATCTTGTACTTACAAAGGATAACAAAGGAAAATATGTATGTGAAACCTAGGCAAATGGCTTTATATTCTAAGAATCATCTGCAACATAAAAAGCAGTTCTGGATACCGATGGCAGGGAGGTATGAAACATAATTTGATATTTTAGTTTTTTGCGCTTGCTGGCTATATATGCCACTTACATCCCCGTCAGATGTTCCAGCTACATTGAAGTGCCAGCTATTATAAAACAAAACAATAGTATGACATAGTCCCTATAATGTAGAATAAAGAAAAAGCTTAGCAATTCAATTTTGAGAGACCAATCAGGCTTTGTATGAGGGGATAGCAGCACACATTCTGCCATGGATATCTCGCTTATAATTCACTTCAATTATCCAACCATGTGAAAAGCAAATTCTTCTTCACTTTGAATGCCCAATCATGTACAAATGCTTTTTATATGATTGGAAAATGTAAGTCAATATTCATACATTTTTTCTCAGTGAATATTTTTAAATTCTTTAGTTTTCTGTCTCAGTGACTTGGGGTGAGATCTGCCTTTAATAAGGCATAATTGTCACACACATTCACACTTGTAGGACTCCAAAGCTGCACGACTTTGGAGTGCAACTTTGACGTAACTTTGGATGGGTGGGACTTTGATGTGACTCTTCAAAATCTTACCCATTGTTGTACGTGAAACTTTCAGGTACGACTTTCGTGCATCTTTTGGGAGTTAACATCAGGGTGGATTTGATTTAAATCAAGTTGAATTAAACCACAATTTAAATCATGATTTAAATCACTAGTAAATAGGCTTGATTTAAATCACCTTGATTTAAATCAACATTTTTAAAGAACAACTGTCATCTCTGTCCCAAGGCGGCTCCTCCTCTGACCCGCTGTTGACTCACCGATAGTCCCATTCACTTTAATGGGCATCTGGTGATGCGGCAGTGACACAAGGATGTGGCGGCAGCAGGTGAGTGGATGCCCGTTTACAGGAGCTCTTTAAATGTAATACTTATTCTTGCTGGTAGTTAGAATCTTTAATATTTGCAAACAAAATGAAGGTTTCCTATTTAGAATAATAAGCTGTCAGGTTAGTAAGACAGCAATATCAGAACCGATTTTAGGTAAATAGGTTAATCACACATAATTGGAGAACTACTCAAATTATTTTATTTAATTAAAACAATAACACTATATTACATATTCTTGTATTTGCTAAGGCCCCTTTCACACGGGGCAGTGGAGGTGCGGTGGCGGTATAGCGCCGCTAAAAATAGCGGCACTATACAGTCGGAATTGCCACGGGATTCGGCCGCTAGCGGTGCGGTATTAACTCTCGCTAGTGGGCAAAAAAAGGTTAATACCGCCCACAATGCACCTCTGCAGAGGCGCATTGTGGGTGGTATTACCGCAGTTTCCCATTGTTTTAAATGGGAAGGAGCGGTGAAGGAGCAGTATACAAACCGCTCCAAAGATGCTGCTTGCAGGAGATTTTTTTCTCTCCTGCCAGCGCATCGCCTCAGTGTGAAAGCCCTCGGGGTTTCACATTGAGAATGCTGGGGCAGACGAGATTAAGGCGCTATTTTTAGCACTATACCGCCTGAAAAACTCCTCAGTGTGAAAGGGGCCTTAAACATTAATGTTTAGTAACTGAAGTGGATAGACAAAATATCCTTGAAAAACAAACAAACAAAATAACTTCAAATACGGTCTTTTCATCACAGCACGTCTTCTCATGGTGTTTCATTCGAGCCACCAGGCCTTGCATCTCTTTGTTGCATCTGATTTAAATAAAAAAAATCCAATTGAAATAAAAAGAATCTGTTGTTTATTTTTTTTTAATTATCGATTTTTATAAACCCTGGTTAACAATGAAGTCTATCGACCTCAAATTGCATGAAAGTTGGACAAAATAACTGCATGGACTACTTTGAAGTTGATATGACTTTAAGTAGCACATATTTGAATGGTTATCATTGGAAAACATGGGGTATGACTTGTCATGCAACTTTGATGTCCAAAGTTGCATGAAAATTCACACAAGTGTGCCATGGCACATATCTGGTGGACCTGTCCCAGGGTATGCAGATTGTGGGTTAGAGTGTATGCGTTGCTCCGCAACCTCTTTGATACCAACCTAAAGATGGACCCTTTTGAGGCCCTTTTATGGAAACCGATCACGGAGCTTCTCCGCCCTGAACGCCAGCTGGCGGCGCATGTTTTTACTGCAACTAAATTGATCATTGCAAGGGCCTGAAAGACCCCGGTTCTCAGTTTCGAAGCAGTTAAAAACTGCATTAATGATATTATGGTTAACGAGAAACTCACTGCTGTGTTAGCAGATACCCACGATAAATTTCTCAGGGTATGGCAACCCTGGGTGGCTAACAACCACCCTTCACGATTTAACCTAACACTACTTTCTCTTTGATAGGTCTCTGTTCCTCCCGCCCCGTGGACCCCCTTCTCTCTTTCATTCTTTCTTTCTTTCTTTCCATTTTTCTTTCTTTAATTTTTCTATTTTCTTTTCTCTATTTCTTTTCCTCTTTCTCTTCATTGCTACTTGCTCATGCTACCTATCTAGTGGACTCTCTTTCTTTTCATCCTCTCTTTTTTTGTTCTTTGTGGCTTGGGCCCTCGGGCCTGGTCCTGTCGGCCCTGGACACAGGATGCATTATTTATTTTATATTTTGAAAAACTGATATCCTCTGCTATGTGCCTGCTTGAATTTTAATTTTTGGTTTGTTATTTTATTTATTATCTTTATTTTTTTTTATTTTTTATTTTTTTATTTTTTATATTTTGGTAATGTTGTGTATCGTATAGCAACTTTGCTTTTAAGTTCTACATTTACCCCGGCGTGTTAGCCGGTATGTCACCTAAGCCGACATTAGGTTAATTTAGCAGGCTACTGGAGTTGAGGACATTGTATTGCCGGTCTTCTGGATTCGCTTTTGGATCCCTAGATGCCGGATTGATCTCAGGTCTACGGACTATTTGTTCTGATGTTTGACACTTTATGCTGTGTCCACCACAGTCTTTTTCTCTTTTGTACTCTTTTTGTTTGTTGATGTACCTTTTTCAATAAAACTCTTTGTACAAGAAAATTCACACAAGTGTGAATTGGGTCTTATTGTCAAAGCTTAAGGCCTCGTACACACGATAGGTTAACCAGAGGACAACGGTCTGATGGACCGTTTTCATTGGTCAAAACCGATCGTGTGTAGGTTATTTAACCATCGGATGGACTGATCGTGTGTACGAGGCTTCACTGAACCAGCTGACGTTAGATGCCGATTGGCTACTATATACAGCTGCACCAGATTCCTTGTGCACCAGCTTTAGTAAATCTCCCCCATAGAGACTCATCCTGCATTGGGACTGGAAATGAAGGGAGGTCTACTCAATGATAACACAGTCAGCAAAATAAAATCTGTTCACTCTATCCAAAACCAATTGGTACTTTGAGCTGGAATTCTGCTTCAAAATATATGGTATTAATTTACAGGCTTGCATTGTGTTGTAAAGTGCTGTGCAAACAGTTTGTTCTATATAAATTATGTAAAATAATACAGTAATAATACTAATAAGAAGAATCAGCACATTTTAAATGTATTTCGAATTTTAAAAAAATCCAAAAAAGGTCATTGTTTTTGTCTAACATGTGTACACACCAATATGTTTCCATCTTCTGTCGTGTCTCCATTCCCTGCTGCACTCAGCATAGGACACCAAGAGACACCCAGCCTCCCAAAATGTATTACCTGCCAAAGTGCACCCAGTAGCATGATATGGTGGCAGGGGGACCTATGCTAGGAATGTAAAAAGTAAAAAAAAAGAATTTTGGATGGCTGACGCAGCAGATTTGGTTGATGAGATGGACATAAGAGGAGAAAACAACTTATGGTCCCTGCTACTTACCTGTAGTAAATTCACATTGACTTTAACAAATACATAGTGGAAAGACGTTTTGCTTTGACTACAGCAGTAAATATTAGATAGATATCCATAATCCTATAACATGAGATTTTTTTAATTCTATCCCAGTTTTTTCGGGAAAGGGTCAAGCTCTATAGCCCTCTTTTCTGAGTACAATAGGATCCATAACGATCATGGTTGTGTGCACATAACCATGGTTATAAAGTCTATATCCTGATGATTAAATATTTGCTTCAAATTCCAAATCAGGTTAATTTCTATTCAAACCAAACCATGTCATTTTGTTAATTTAGTAAATTAGCCCATTTATATGTGCTAAAAAGGTCAAATAAGGTTTCAGATACAATTTTGCACAAACTTTAGGGAAAAACATAAAAATTGTAACCAGGAAAATTATAAACAGCAACTGTGCATTGCATTTCTATAGAAAAGATATTAAAGTGTAATATTAAATTCAAGATATGTATGGAAATACTATTATACAATATACATTTTTAACATTATTTATAAAAAATAATATATGTATACCAATTCACTTCTAAAGCAAAAATGATAAAATGCTTTCTACTAGGCATATAAATGGGACTGTGCTTAGTTTTTCATTACAACATCATGTATTTCAGCAATGAATATATAGCTTGCAGCCAAATACATTCCCCCGGCCTATATATTTACTCATTTTTACAGGATTTCTGCTCTCAGCATGGACTCAATTACCTATAGAAATAACCTTGTATTGAGCACACAGTGTAGGACTTTTAGTTTCAGTAAAATCAACATTAGACCAATATATAAAATGATGGAGAAGCTATGGGGGATATACACCATTTCCTCAAAAGCATACTTCTTATATTGGAGTCATCTTTGGAAGAACAGCCAGGATGTAAAAACTAACCTTACATTATTACACATTACCTGTATCACTATAGATGACATACGGTTGTAAATGTACTTGCATCTTCATATGTTGGTTCCTAATGCACAGCCAGGTATGGATCTTTAAATCACTAAAGCAGAACTGAAGGCAAAGAAACAAGATAACAAATTATAGCCCAAAAATCATCTCTCTCTCACATAAAGATAGGTGTTGAGCTACTGAGCTTGGACGCATTACAACATGCGACCAAAGCTTAGCGTTTAAAATTATATTATGTACTAAAAGATTGCAATGCACAACTGTATGCTAGCGGTTATCAGTATTACATAGCGTTGTGAATTAGGTGACTAAGGGAGAAGGTATGAAATACGTCAACCCTTAGCATAGGAAAGTTTAGGCGAACATGTTCCGCAACTTAGGGCATAAGCCCATAAACAGGTAGTACTTATGTCAAGCACGCAGTAAATAGGCGTTGATGAAACAACTAATAATTACACACGAGGGGCAATTATAACTCTTTGAGAATACACATAGTAAATAGGCGTTGTAGCGACAAATAATAATTGCATCTAGGAGGCAATATAACTCAGGTACTTTGGGAGGAGTTCTCTTCTTTTTGCTCTCCTCCGCTTGTTTAATATTCCCTTTTTAATTGAACCATAGGTCGCACTGTATGGAGATACTTTGTGAACCACTTATGACCTAGGATACCTTTCTTCTAAACCGACCTAACAACATCTGTGATGTCTCTTGGAGACAAACCGACCATTTACTGACCGATTGTATTCGCAACATCTTTTGCATCACCCTAGCCCTGATGAAGAGGCGGTATTCTCCATAAAGCCTCGAAACATTGGCATATCTGTCTGCATCCACAAGACAGTTTTTGGAAGGGTTCCTATTGCATTTATTTGTCGCTTTAATATATATATATATATATATATACAATTCTGAATCTATGTTCTATCTTTAGTGATGCTTGGTGCCGTTTGACGGTTGCTCACCCTAGGTCGTGCCTTCTTTCTTTCCCCCTTTTTTGGTCATTTGAATGTCCTGTTGTTTATGCTGTTAACATTCACTCTGATACATTGTCTACAAGCAACATCATTAAAATAAAATTTGATATTTTTTGATACATTTTTTGTCGACTAATTCAGTCCTTACTCTACAACCAATCTCCCACGCTTAAAATCCCATTGAGGAAACACACTCCTTCGGGGGTACAGCAACAAGGTTGTCCCCAGCAATAGCTCTCTGTTGCAGTAGATGTAACAGCACCAAAGTAGTAGTTGTTGCCTGGAGCGATGTATCAGCATGGGGAGCGATGACAGCCTGGACGCAGTGAGGGTCTGTTGCTAGCTGGCCATAATGTTGCCTCTATTGTAGCGTGGCCGGAGCGGCTGACAATAATAGAATGTGGCTTGTGTTTGAAATGGATGCCTTTTATAGGCAGTGAACAAACGAGAAGCCGCAGACTAGTATCGGTCTGATGACCGGGCCACCCAGCGTGAGGTAAGCGACGACCGCAGTTAAGGCCGCTATTGCGCTCACTTTCCACTATACAGCCATGCCTGTGTCTCCACCTCCAGCTCTCCTGCCCCACCAATGATGTCATCCGATCATCACAGTAGGGGGCGGGAGGAGCTGGAGATCTGCATAGAGAGTGGAGTCTTTCCATATTAACAAGCGGGTAATCACCCACTTGTTAAAATGATCCAGATCTGCAGCTTCTCCCGCCTTCTGCCCTGCTTATAGGATGACATCATCAGTTGGGAGACCCTGGAGAGGACACACAGGCTTAATCCTACCTCTACCCTGCCAAAGGTAGGACTGTGCAGTGGAAGCATAGAGTAAAAATGGGCACTGTGATTAGTGAGAAAAGGGGGGACCATACTGCAAGGGGCACTATAATAGAGGATGCGACTGCTAATGCTAGTACTGTAATGTAAAGCGGCACTCTACAGTGCAGTCCCCTTTATATTACAGTGCCCCTTTACATTTCAATGCAGAGGACCAATTCCATGAATATCCCGTCACCAACTGCCCCCATGAACGCCCCCCCCCCCCCGCACCGTGAAAAAATTGGCTGCTCAGTGTAAAATGCCCGGGTATATCTTTTGTCCCAGTCTGGGCCTGCCAGTAATGTTTGTAATGTGTGTAGGCAATTGTAACATTCCCTAGCATTTGGTCATAATAGAAAAACAGCTCTAAGTACATTTGACCAAGAGAAATAACATTCACCAATAGAGAAAGTAGAGAAAATAGCCCAGCCTAGAACATTTGACCAACACTGGAAATAATATGAGACAGACCACAGCATTGTGTATAGTCTATTAAGAAATTCTGTGTGAACGGGTAAACCTCCAGTGGTAGTGTGAAGCAAAACATTTAGCAAAGGTATTAATAACTCCAAAGCCCCGTACATACAATCGGAATTTACGATGCAAATTCCGACCCTGTGTATGCCCCATCATATTTTTTCCATCGGAAATTGCGTTGGAGTTTAGATTGAGAACATCTTCTCTTTTACTCCGATGGAATTCTGTCGGAATTCCGATGTGATTTTGGCTGGTAAAAAGTCTGACCACATGTAGGGGGCTTACAGTAGGTGACTGTGATATTGTGTCAATCTCGCTCCCTTTCTCGGCGAGATTGACCACCTACGAGCCCCATCGCGGGAGCCAGCGCCGAGCTGGCTTGCCGCAATGGAGACAAAGCTGTCATAGAAGCGACGGGAGATCCAACTTGGATTCCCGCCAATTCTAGCTGCGGCGTTTGGTATGCATCCTGAGAGGGAGAACTCCACGCCAAATTTTAAATAAAAAAACCGACATGGGTTCCCCCCCAGGAGCATACCAGGCCCTTAGGTCTGGTATGGGTTGTAAGGAGACCCCCCCAACAGCGAAAAACCGATATGTGGGGTCCCCCCACAATCCATATCAGACCCATATACAAAGCATGCTACCCGGCCGGCCAGGAAAGGAGTAGGGACGAGCGAGCGTCCCCCCCTCCTGAGCCGTACCAGGCTGCATGCCCTCAACATGGGGGGGTTGGGTGCTCTGGGGCAGGGGGGTGCACCCTGTTACATAGTTACATAGTTAGTCAGGTTGAAAAAAGACACAAGTCCATCCAGTTCAACCTCAAAAAAATAAACAAACAAAATAAAAAACACAATACAATCCCATACACCCAACTCCATACCCACAGTTGATCCAGAGGAAGGCAAAAAACCCCAGCAGAGCATGATCCAATTTGCTACAGCAGGGGAAAAAATTCCTTCCTGATCCCCCGAGAGGCAATCGGATTTACCCTGGATCAACTTTACCTACAAAACTTAGTACTCAGTTATTTTATGTACATTTAGGAAAGAATCCAGGCCTTTCTTAAAGCAATCTACTGAGCTGGCCAGAACCACCTCTGGAGGGAGTCTGTTCCACATTTTCACAGCTCTTACTGTGAAAAAACCTTTCCGTATTTGGAGGTGAAATCTCTTTTCCTCTAGACGTAAAGAGTGCCCCCTTGTCCTCAGTGTTGACCGTAAAGTGAATAACTCAACACCAAGTACACTGTATGGACCTCTTATATATTTGTACATGTTGATCATATCCCCCCTAATTCTCCTCTTCTCAAGAGTGAATAGATTTAGTTCTTCTAATCTTTCCTCATAGCTGAGCTCCTGAGTGGTGAACCTTGGGGTACACCACTGATAACATTGGACCATTCAGAGTAAGAATCATTAACCACGACTCTCTGAATTCTGGCTTTCAGCCAATTTTCTATCCATTTACAAACTGATATATCCAATCCTGTAGACCTTACCTTACACATGAGCCGTGTGTGCGGAACTGTATCGAATGCTTTTGCAAAATCCAAATATATCACGTCCACAGCCACGCCTCTGTCCAGGGTTTTACTTACCTCTTCATAAAAGGAAATCAGGTTTGTCTGACAACTTCTGTCTTTCATGAATCCATGTTGTCTGCTGCTTAAATAGTTTTTTTCCTGCAAGAACTCATCCATGTGGTCTTTTATTAAACGTTCCAGTATCTTCCCAACTATAGAAGTTAGACTAACAGGTCTATAGTTACTTGGTAAAGACTTTGTTCCCTTTTTAAATATAGGCACCACATTGGCTCTACGCCAATCCAGTGGTACTATTCCTGTCATTAATGAGTCCCTAAATATTAGATACAGTGGCTTTGAAATGACAGAGCTCAACTCACCTAGGATCCGTGGGTGGATGCCATCTGGTCCAGGTGCTTTATCCACCTTTATTCTGTCTAAATATTTCTGGACCATATCACTTTTGAGCCATTGTGGATTTGGGGCTGTGTCACTCCCACCCCCATTTTGGACATGAGCTCCCCCATGCTCCATTGTATACACAGAGCTGAAGAAAGCATTTAATAAATTTGCCTTCTCTTTGTCCCCAGTCACCCACTCTAGATTATTTTGTAAGGGGCCTACATGCTCAGACTTCACCTTTTTACTATTAATATATTTAAAGAATTTTTTGGGGTTTGTCCTACTATCTTTTGCAATCTGTCGTTCATTTTGAATTTTTGCATCCTTGATTTCCTTTTTACATATCCTGTTATATTCTTTGTAACATTTAAACAACACTAGTGTTCCTTCATTTTTATATTTTTTAAAAGCTACTTTCTTATTGTTTATAGCTTTTTTAACTTTGCCCGTGAGCCACATAGGTTTTATTTTTAGCCTTTCAAACTTATTGCCCATGGGAACATACTTTGCAGTGAGGTTCCACACAGTCTTTTTGAAAAATTCCCATTTCTGTTCTGTGTTCATCTGTGTCAATAGTCCCTCCCAGTCCAAGTCCTGGAGAGCAGCCCTCATCCTTGGAAAATTTGCTCTCTTAAAATTTAGTGTTTTAATATTTCCTGTATGTATTTCCTGCTTATAGTTAACATTAAATGAAATCATGTTATGATCACTGCTACCCAGGTGTTCCTTTATCTGAACATTAGTAATAAGCTCTGCATGGTTTGAGATTATCAGGTCCAACAGAGCATCATTCCTAGTTGGGGCCTCAATAAACTGCACCATAAAATTGTCCTGCAATAGGTTTTTAAATTTTTGTCCTTTAACTGTCCCAGAAGTGCCATTAATCCAGTCAATTTCTGGGTAGTTAAAATCCCCCATTATTATCACCGTCCCAGCCCTTGCAGCCCTTTCCATCTGTGCAAGGAGCTGAGTCTCCACCTCCTCATTAACATTGGGTGGTTTATAACAAACTCCAATGATTAATTTTGAACTACGCACATCTGTATGCAGTTCCACCCATAATGCTTCAGCCTCACCACACTCTCCATCAACCAGGTTCTCTTTCACGCTTGCTTTGAGGTCACTTCTCACATAGAGACAGACCCCTCCACCTTTCCTTTTTACCCTGTCTTTCCGAAAGAGAGCATAGCCAGGAATATTAATAGCCCAGTCATGTGAGGATTGAAGCCAAGTTTCAGCAATACCGATTACATCATAGCTCTCCTCATGCACCAGAGCTTCCAACTCACCTGTTTTGCTTGGCAGACTTCTGGCATTGGTGAACAAACACTTAAATGTATTGTTACATTTTTCTCTAGTGTTTTTCATATAATTTATAGTAGTACAAATGGCACTATTATTTCCAATGGCTGGTTGCAACATGGGAACTTTTTTGTCACCTGCCATGACCCTCCCCCCATCTATCCCCATTCCACTCTCCATTAATGTCTGACCCCTAGCTGACCTGTGTACCCGATGTAATTCTAGTTCACCCTCCCCCCTCAATCCTAGTTTAAATACTCCTCCAGCATTCCCATAAACCTCTCCCCCAGCACAGCAGACCCCCTTCCATTCAAGTGCAAACCGTCCTTAGCATATAGGTTGCACCCCAATGAAAAGTCATCCCAGTGCTCTAGAAACCCAAATCCCTCCTTCCTACACCAGGTCTTTAGCCATGCATTCAGCTCTCTAATCTCCCCCTGCCTTTCCTGTGTTGCGCATGGCACAGGCAATATTTCAGAGAATATCACCTTGGAGGTCCTTCCCTTCATCTTGCAGCCTAGTTCTTTAAATTGATTCTTAAGGAGCCTCCACCTTCCATGTATACTGTCATTGGTTCCAACGTGGACCAAGACAGCTGGGTCATGCCCAGCCCCTCCCAGTAATTTATCCACCCGGTCCACCACATGCCGAACCCTGGCACCAGGGAGACAGCAAACCATTCGGTTGAAGCGATCCTGGCGACAAATTATTCTATCAGTCCTTCTGATTATAGAATCCCCTATTACCACCAACTGTCTAGGCCTACCTGCACTCCCCTCCCCACCTCTACTAGATGGGTTGCTCTCCCGGCTGTTAGGGGTAGCAGTAACATCTAGGGCTGCCACCTCTGTGTTTGCCACCTCCACATCATCACCCAAATTGGCAAATTTGTTTTGATGCACAAATACAGGACTGGCCTTCCCTTTCTGCACACCCCTTCCACTCCCTCTAGCTACATTAACCCATCTCCCTATCTGATAATCCTGACTTGCCCCTCCACCCTCCACATCAACCTTACTGACCACCTGCTCAGCGAGCAGAGAACCCCTTTCAAGGTTGTCATTTCTACCCAGTGTTGCAACTTGCTCCTCCAGATCTCTAATACGAGCTTCCAGAAGGGCAACCTGCTCACATCTGTCACAGCGGTATCCATCTTGGAGCTGTTGCACCAATTTTGCATACATGTGACACACTGTGCACTGAGCAAACCCTTCAACCCTGCTAGCACTCATTTCCCAGTTACAATACAATTACTTGTAGGAAGTTTAAGAAGTTACTTACAGTTTTAGAAGACTCCTGTCTTAACTCTTGTTTTAAACTCCTGGTTTTTAACTCATCACTTGTATTCAAAAATCCCACTTCTGATCAGAAATTCCACAGATCTACTCTTAGCAAGGAGCCAGCTCTTATGGAGTTTTTACAGACACTTATATACTCACCTGTTACCAATTAAACACTCCCAGCAAATCCTGGTTTTTAACTCATCACTTGTATTCAAAAATCCCACTTCTGATCAGAAATTCCACAGATCTACTCTTAGCAAGGAGCCAGCTGTTGATAAGGACAGGGCCTCTTCCCGACAACCCTGGCCATTGGTTGTCGGGGTCTGCGGGCGGGGGGCTCATCGGAATCTGGGAGCCCCCTCAAATAAGGGGGCCCCCAGATACTGGACCCCCACCCTAAGTGAATGAATATGGGGTACATCGTACCCCTACCCATTCACCTGGAGGAAAAGTGTAAAAGTAAATAAACACACAACACTGGGTTTTTAAAATAATTTATTAGTCTGCTCCGGGGGCCCCCCCTGTCTTCTTTAGCTCTTTTAGCAGGGGGGCTTCTTCTTCACCGCCGTCTGGTTCTCTTCCGCTCTCCGGGGGTCTTCTCCGCTCTCCGGGGGTCTTCTCCACTCTCCGGGGGTCTTCTTCTATCTTCTCCGCTCTCCGGTTCTTCTCCCGCTCGCTGTCCAGTGCCTTCTCCTTCAGGGCAGGCCGCCGCTATCTTCGTGTGTTA
Organism: Rana temporaria; assembly: GCF_905171775.1. Lineage (NCBI taxonomy): Eukaryota > Metazoa > Chordata > Amphibia > Anura > Ranidae > Rana > Rana temporaria. The sequence goes on along the minus strand of NC_053492.1, from coordinate 151,850,632 downwards.
GCTCAATTACTAGCGGTGGCCAGCCGGGCTCTTCTGTGACGTCTTCTCTTCTTATCTTCTTCGGCCTTCTTCCGATGTTGACACAAAGCCTCTTCTCGCTGCAATGACGGGTGCGCGGTTTGCATCCGATTTATATGGGCCTCTCTTATGATGTCACAGTCCCATCATGCTCCGGTACCTACCCACGTGGGTGGGCCCCACAGTGCGCCCCCCTGCCCCAGAGCACCCACCCCCCCATGTTGAGGGCATGCGGCCTGGTACGGCTCAGGAGGGGGGGGGCGCTCGCTCATCCCCACTCCTTTCCTGGCCGGCCGGGTAGCATGCTTTGGATACGGGTCTGGTATGGATTGTGGGGGGACCCCCCCACGTCGGTTTTTCGGCGTAGGGGGGGGTCTCCTTATAACCCATACCAGACCTAAGGGCCTGGTATGCTCCTGGGGGGGGGACCCATGTCGGTTTTTTTATTTAAAATTTGGCGTGGAGTTCTCCCTCTCAGGATGCATACCAAACGCCGCAGCTAGAATTGGCGGGAATCCAAGTCGGATCTCCCGTCGCTTCTGTGACACGCTCGCTGGAATGTGATTTGTCTATTCCAGCGAGTGCGAGATGTCGGCACCCTGTCGCCGAGAATCAGCGCGATGCTGTCGTGCTAGAAACACATTCTCGGCAACATGTACTGTAAGACTGGCCATAGATTACTTATTTTATTTTCGATCAGTCCATTGGGAACGTTTTCCCCAATCCACACAAGCACGGTGGATGGAGGAATCCTCCCTGTTATTGTATTCTGACAGCGGTAGATCGACTTCTATCAAGCAGGAATGGCCACATATGAATTGAAATTCAGACAGATCCTGATGAACTGGTCAAACTTTGATCCATCTATGACCAGCTTAAATGTGACAGCTTCCTCCTGGTTGTTAGGAAGCACCCACAATGACCCTATCAGCCAGTGGCACATTTTATTTTTAGTTTGGTTAGAGTTGGGAGGGGTTTCGCTTTATTTCATGTATTGGAGGTGCAACAGAAACTGTGAAGAAAGTTCCCATTTTACACAACTGTCATCAGAACATTTGTCACTTGCTCTCAAGACATCTGTAAATGTCGGATTTCCACTTACATTCTGTCTCTGTGACAGTGGTCACTAGGATAAATAGAGGGGGAAATCGCTATAGTGCGAACACAGACTGCAATAAAAACTTGGCAGACAGTCAAGTCTATCCCTACTCTAACCAAAACAAATAAAAAAAGTTTTTCGTTTAAAATTTAAATTGTATGTAGTGTTATTATCTGATATGCCATACATTTGAAAATTAACATATACAGTCAGAATATACTGTATATACTCCAGCATATGAACTAATTAGTCATTTTTTACATACAATATACCTGTATCCTACTGTCCCCCTGACTTCCACCTAAAGTTGGCTTTGTGAAGGAAAATCAATCTGGCTTGGGCAAAGTGTTCCAACTCCCAGCGTCAATGATGTAGATTCACACAATTCTCAGCAACTCACAGACTGACTGCCAAGGCATCTCAGCATATCAGATGAACCTAGATTAGTAGGTAACCTATTACTGTGTTGCCAACTGCCAATCTCTGGCAAGAATTTGATTTGAGATGACAGAACAGATCTGCACGAACCTGGATTCATTTGACTCAAACAATCTGTTGAGAGATGAATTATTTGACATATCTAAAGGAGCAATGAACTGTTGAGGACTAAGCCTAAACTAAAACATCCGCTGTGAACATTGTGGAATAAAGGTACATATTGCTAGAACACTAGAGACTAAATTCGGTAAGGAAACAAATAAGTAATAAAAAAATATAAATAAATATATATATATCTCTTTATATTGCCAGCTAAATTGGAAATGCCCAAGAATATAAAGGACACAGTCTGATATGCTGTATACAAACACAATTGCATTTCCTTGGTATTAAGAATATCATGTTGTGTATCTGCGCCCGGATCACTGTTATCTGATCTTAATGCCAGTATCAGTGACTTCATAGAGAATATTTCTGGATGTGACCCTGCTGCTGCAGATCCAGTGATTGATTTCTCAGCTGATGTAGCCTGCTCCTTCTGAGATAATTGTGCTGGAATAAAATCATAAGAGCACAGAGAGAGAGAGAGAGAGAGAGAGAGAGAGCGAAGAGATAGACTGGACATGCTGTTCCTAAATAACATACTTTATCTAGAAATTTTCATCTAAGAGTATGATAAAATGTTAGATATCTGCTATATGCATAACCTATAATTTTTAAAGAATATGTTATAATATGAAGGAGGGGGGTACTTAAAGGGCAACGTTATGAAAACTTATTTAGATTTTCTGTGGTTAATGTTAAGTTAAATCTGAATTATAGTCAAATCTAAAATACACAAATAATGCAGCTCTGTAGTCATCAATACATTCTTAAAAGCATTTATTTTTTTATAGTTATTAAAGTAGTGTAAGTACTATTGACCTGATAGCGGCCTCTTGTGGTCAGGGCCCCTTTGTCAGGCATGTGATTTTTAGTATGCTATTAGTGTTTGCATTCAGGTACATTGTGGATTGTGGCTTTCTCATTTATTTTATTTTATTTATTTTGGTCACTTTATTTTTAATTTATTTGTTTAAATACATATTTTTTACTGAACACTGGGGTTTATGCATAAACGTTTTGAAGATCCCCTAGGTATCAAAAGATACCTGTAAGCCCATTTTTTTTGATGCAATCGGTTAGAAAGGATATCCACATTGATAATTAATGGCCTTTGGGTTAAGTTGCTAAAAAACTGGATTTAGAGCTCTAAGCATGTTGATAGTGTGCCATGAGAGGTCAAATGTAAATTCTGACCTGAGACTTGCTGCCATGATAGCTTCCTTAACAGTAAAATAGTGTACTCTGCATAAGACATCACTGGGATGTGTCTCTGTGGCCCAGATTCTCAAAGGAGATACGATGCCGTATCTCCAGATACGCCGTCGTATCTCTGAGTCTGAGCGGTCGTATCTATGCGCCTGATTCATAGAATCAGTTACCCATAGATTTCTATTAGATCTGACTGGCGTAAGTCTCTTACGCCGTCGGATCTTAACTGCATATTTACGCTGACCGCTAGGGGCGTGTACGCTGATTTACGCCTAGAAATATGTAAATCAGCTAGATACGCGAATTCACGAACGTACGCCCGGCCAACGCAGTACAGATACGCCGTTTACGTTAGACTTTTCCCGACGTACCGTTACCCCTGCTATATGGTGGCGTACATGCGGCGTACCAATGTTAAGTATGGGCGTTGTTCCCGCATCAAATTTTGAATATTTTACGTCGTTTGCGTAAGTCGTCCGTGAATGGGGCTGGACATAATTTATGGTCACGTCTAAACCAATACGTCCTTGCGGCGTATTTGGAGCAATGCACACTGGGATATGTCCACGGACGGCGCATGCGCCGTTCGTTTAAAACGTCAATCACGTCGGGTCATTAGTATTATTATTATTATTATACAGGATTTATATAGCGCCAACAGTTTACGAAGCGCCTTACAACATCAGGGAAGACATTATAGTTACAATACAATTTAATACAGGAATGATCAGAGGGCCCTGCTCGTTAGAGCTTACAATCTAGAAGGGAGGGTGAAGTGGAACAGAGGGTAGTAGATGTGGGGGGTGATCAGGTGGGCAAAGTTCAAATACAGTTGTTAGATGTGGGTAGGATAGGCTTCTCTGAAGAGGAGGGTTTTCAGGGATCCTCGAAAAGCTAAAAGAGAAGGAGATAGACGGATAGTTTGGGGTAAGGAGTTCCATAGGCTTGGAGAGGCTCTGGAAAAGTCCTGTAGACGAGCATGGGAGGAGGTGATGAGAGAGCTAGAGAGCAGGAGGTCTTGAGAAGAACGAAGAGAGCGATTAGGTTGGTATTTGGAGACTAGGTCAGTGATGTAGCAGGGGGCAGAATTGTGGATGGCTTTGTAGGTCGTAGTTAGTATTTTGAATTTAATTTGTTGGGCGAGGGGGAAGACAGTGGAGGGATTGACAGAGAGGAGTAGCAGAGACAGAGCGGTTGGTAAGGTAGATAAGTCTGGCCGCAGCATTCATGATGGATTGAAGGGGGGTTAGAGTATGCAGCGGTAAGCCAATGAGAAGGGAATTGCACTAATCAAGGCGAGAGATGACCAGGGAGTGAATTAAGAGCTTTGTGGCGTTATTGGTTAGAAAGGGGCGTATTTTGGAGATGTTGCGGAGGTTGAGGCGGCAAGATTTGGACAGTGATTGAACATGAGGCTTAAAGGACAGTTTAGAGTCCAGGACTACTCCTAGGACCTTGACATGTGGGGATGGGCTGATAGTTGTGCCATCAATTTTGACAGAGAGATCAGGGGAAGAGGCACGTGGGGGAGGAAAAATGATAAGCTCGGTTTTGGATAGGTTGAGTTTGAGGAAGTGACGTGACATCCAAAGTGATATATCTGATAGTAAATTAGTGATACGTGAGGAAAATGAAGGAGTGAGTTGTGGGGCAGAGAAATAGATTTGAGTGTCATCAGCGTAGAGGTGGTATTGGAAGCCGTGGGAGGCTATCAGCTGACCCAGGGAGGAGGTGTAGATTGAAAATAGGAGGGGTTCAAGAACAGAACCTTGGGGGACCCCAACAGAGAATGGTAGAGTAAAGGAGGAAGTAGAGTTGTAAGTAACGCTGAAGGTGCGGTTGGATAAGTAGGTAGAGAACCAGCGAAGAGTAAAGTCACAGAGACCAAAGGTGTGGAGTTTTTTGAGGAGGAGTGGGTGGTCAACCGTATCGAAGGCGGCAAAGAGGTCCAGGAGTAGGAGCACAGAATAGTGTCCCTTAGTCTTGGCCGTTAGTATATCGTTTGTTAGTTTTAGGAGAGCAGTTTCAGTGGAATGTTGAGGACGAAATCCAGACTGAAGGGGATCAAGAAGGTTATTGTCAGCAAGGTGTATAGGGTCATGGTTAATTTACATAACACACGCCCACCTCTTCACAATTTGAATTAGGCGGGCTTACGCCGGCCTATTTACGATACACCGCCGCAACTTTCTTTTGAGAATACGGCACTTGCCTGTAAAAGTTGCGGAGGCGTAACGTAAATAGGATACGTTACGCCCGCACAAAGTTACGCGCACCTACGTGAATCCAGGCCTGTATGTCTGGGGCCATAAGTGTGATGGGCCCTGTCAGGCTCCAAGGGAGAATCCTTTGTTTTTTGCAGCTAGTTAACCCTGTAATGCCCTCTGTTGTAATATCAATTTTAACTCTACTAAAATTAACCAAATTTACATAAATGGTAGATCCTAATGTTCAGCCTAGCATTGCTATTGGATGGTAAAATGTGTAAATAGGCCTGTTTACCTGGAAATTAAGTTAGTCAACCTGTGAGCTTGCCTTGAAGCACACAACTGGACTTGATAAAGGAAGGCTAAAGTATGTAAACTGCTTGCAATATTTTTTACGTGTGTAGCGCTACCCCCGGAGGAGCCACTGGTTAGATTTGGGACGGCATGATTATGTTACCTCTGTGATGTGTCTAAAGATGATGATGATGGAGAGGATGGTGATGAGAGCAAATGACGGAATGTCCAGACAGCAGGGTGACGTTTTCTGTTCTTTATTTACTGGTCCAACATGACCAGCAGTCAACTCGAGGTAGATAGAATAGGTTGGTGAAAGGAGAGAAACGTGCAGATTCAGGCCTCTAGATAAGCGAAGCAGTCCTGCTTCAGGATAATAGCTCTTGCTTCGTCGCCACTCCAGCCGGAGTGGGTGTAGTGCCCCTGGACAGGTCCCTCTCACAGACCTGGCAGCCAGGGCGTCACTTAGAACTTCTGGGAAGGAACAAGTCTCTGCCACCGACTTGGCTCTAGTAAGATTTAGATTTGCAGTGAGACCTCTGCCACAGGCCCAATATTCGTGAACATGGACGATAGAGTGAATCCTCCCAGTAAACACAATTTTGCCTGAATCTTCATCAGGTAGACTTGTTAGCTTGGGGTCACTGACTGACAGTTTGCAGCATACAACCTGCCAGTGTCTGGTCACCCAGATCCCAGATGGATCGTCTAAGCCCTATTGGAGCACCTGCCTCCGGGCTCACCTCAGACCGACTCCCCACCGAACAGCACAACTCGCTTGGGATCTTCTTAATAAGAGATGGGGGAACCCAGTAAGTCACTGGGGCCCCTTGGCAGCATTAGTCGCTCCGGGCCATGAGGGCCCAGAGTCAGGAACTCCGCGTGGCACGTGCGCCCTGGCCTGGTAGGCCATATCGCCGGGGGCCCGTGATGTACGCACACCGTAAAGGTGGGTGCCGCACCTGGAACCAGGAACGGGCGAAGAACCCCACAAAATGGCGTCTGTCACAGAAATACCCTCCCCCAGCATGCCCCGCGAGGGAAACACTGCTCTCATTGGCTGCTGGAGAAAGGCGCTCCGCCTGGACCCCTCTGGCGCCACCTGCTATCCAAAGATGGGAAGGTATCCTTGGAACACACTCTGACACCACAGGACAGCCCAGGGCTGACAGAAACCCAATTTAACAGATCAACACGGATGAAAGCAAGGTAACTCTCTCATCCCCCAACTAAATTTGACATAGGACCTGTACTGAAAAGTACACAGTTGCTACATGTGATTAATAACATGTCTAGATCATGCATATATCAATGTACTGTTGAATGCATTGATCCTATTAGATTTTGAACTTATTATGTCTGTGTTGTAATTTTACAATGTTGGGTTAAAGGAGTAGCAGAATTTGCCTGTGCACCTTGCAGTTTTCACCTGTTCCATGTGGTAAAAAAAGTCATAGAAATACGGTTTTAGATCATTCACAATACCAGTTTGAGATTAGATCAAAATATAAGGGTTATTACTTGAAAATTCAAGTTTAAATTAAGAAATTAATTATTTTTTTTTATTTTTCAATGTGTGTATATACTTCACTGGCCCTGTTGTGTTTTCTGACCGTTGCCTAAATATCTGCTTGCTACATGAGGGACAGGGACATGTTCTGTTATGTGGAGGGGGTATAGGTGCTAATCGCATAATAAGCAGAGGGCATTATAGGCTAGCCAGACAGTATTGTGTACCCTCTATGGATTGTGTTAATTAATTGGAATGTGTTAAGTCTTTTGAATGTTTATGTATGACTACAATTAATTTACATTGAGATTGTTTAGCCTGGAAAATAATCAGTCTTTCCATCTCAGAATGCCACCAGCCAAGGTCAATGTCTACATTGTTGTTCATGTCATTGATGCCATCTAAAATGGGGACAGTGACTTTGAGATGTTTCAAGCCAAGTTAGCATCCTCTCTCATTCTAGTCAGCACAATTGTCATAAAACCAGAGAGAGGGCAACCAGGTTTAATCCATGGGAGCCCAATTCCGCAGACGGAGCACCTTAAATGACAGGAAGAGACCAGCCTCAGAAAAAGGGAGTCCTTCAAATAGCACCCCAGCCAAAAAGTCAACTACACATCTACCAAAAGACATTTGCAAGGACATGTATGAACATTTCTCAATAAAAACAAGTAGAGGACGCTGCAGACACTGTGGTAATGGATATACCAACATACTTTGCAGCAAGTTCAATGTCTGCCTCTGCTTCTCAGAGGACAAGAACTGCCTTTGGGACTATCATAACTGAGCATGGCTATAAACATAGATAAACATAATAAATGTCAAAGTTTTCATTAAATGCAGTCGGTTTTTTAAAAACAGTTTGAACATAGTTTTATAATAAATGATTAATAATTAAAAATATGACAATAATAATTAGTGTATGTATATATAGGCTACTGTTGAAGGACTTAAAGGGACACCAAAGGTTCAGTTTAAAAAAATAAAAATAACAAACATGTAATTTCGTCTTGCACAGAGTGGCCCCGAACGTCCTCTTTTGGTTCCCACGGCGGCTGTCTCGGCTCCTCCCCACAAGAGCTAACCCCCTCTGGGAAACTCTCTCCCGAGGGGGTTGCCTTGCGGGCGTGCTCCCGTGTTATACACTTGGTACCGCCCCCCCCCCCAGCAGCTGCATCACTGCATTTAATTGACAGCAGGGGAAGCCAATGGCTGCGCTGCTATCAATCTATCCAATGAGGAGCTGATGGAGAGAACGACACGGGATTGCACCCACGGAGATTCGGGGGTCAGGTACTGTAAGTAAAATGGGGGCTCGGGGGCCCGGAAAGTGCGAGGTGTTTTTTCACCTTAATGTATAATGCATTAAGGTGAAAAAACACAAAGCTTTACAACCCCTTTAATAAGCTGAAACCCTCTCACATAAACCCTTTGTTGGTCTCTACATTTGTTCTGACAGTATGAGTAAAATTACTGAAATTCTGCTGCCAAACAGGACCAATGTTGCAAAATTACAACGTTCACCTAAAACCTTTCTAAAATGTAAACATTTTTAAAACTCATTGATTTCTGCATTAGAGGCCTCCTACAACAATATCTAAAAGGTGAATTTTTTTTTGCAGTTTTGTTCTATATTTGGGTCTTCTGGGTTTAAAGGTGGAGGTCAGTGCTGAAGGAAGATCTTTAAATGGGACAGAACCAGGGAGGCCCCACACACAAATGTTATTCCATTGACTTTGGTCTTCTAGGTCATCAAGATAATAGAGAAAGTCCTTGTGTTATATGGTATGTTCTTGGAGTATTTGGTTGTGAGTTTTGACCATTGTTTGCAGCAAGTGCACAGTAGAAGACAGATCTTGTACTTTGGTGGCCACACACAAGAGATCTGTCTTTGTGAGGTGTACCTTGCACTTGTATGTCTTTTCTAGTCTAGAGATGTAGCGCTCTAAGTCAGATTTAGTCAGCAGAGATAATATATGTTTTAAGGTCCCAGTCCTCCTCAGTATCTATACACAGTGTTGGAGATCTTGAAAGCCCCAAAGAGTTGGGTGTAGGGATCCCAGCTAGTGATACAGAACAGGTTGTTGTGTTTGTTGTTCTGGAGTGAATCAGGGCTGCCAAGCAATGGATGGTGAGCTGAGGGGCAACTAACAAGACCACCGCCATGTCTGCCCGATCTGCCAATACAGAGCAGTGCTTGTGTGTGAATAGCGAGCTGATCTTTGCAGTCTGCTTGGGTGGGATGCCCAAAGGGTTAGGGAAGAGTAAGCACATCTTGTTCCAAAACCCCAAAAATCTGACTTGTATCATAGTATAGACTTAAAATCAGTGAGCCAATCACACAAACAGGAAATTATGTTTCTGGGGGGCATTTTATACACATTCTGTGTACAGAACGCCTCTAGGTATCCATATTGCATTGCGCTTTACATAAAATTACAGAGCTGCAGACTGAAAAGGAAAGGTAATTTTTAATAAAATTCAATTACAATATGATTTGTGATGCAATTGTATATGCTATATTATTATTTTTTTATTTGCTATTTTTTTTCCATGAAAGTAGAGTTACCTTTTAACAAAACAAGAATTTTATTTTAATGCAGATGACTCCATGTGTCACATAACATTTTTTAAATTGCACGGTATCCAACATGCAGATGACAAATACATATATGACAGCAGTAAGTATTTTAGAGATATTACAAGGATTATTTGGTTTTACAGCATAAATGATGTACAAGCTTTGCACTATTTTTGAAACAGGCAAAGTTTTTTTGCCTTTTAAGGAAGTTTGAGATTACTATCATCATGCTCTGGTTTACAAATGAATGTGTTTTATTTATATCAACATGCTGAATCTTGTAAAGTCATGCAACTCATCTCTCTATGGTGTTAATAATTTTCATCTCTAAGTTTCATATCAAACAGAGGGCCATTACACTTAGAAGATAGTTATCTTCTACACTTAGAAGATAGTGTCACCGGCACAGGCGCACTGGGGCAAACTGAAGCAATGGCACCTATGCGTTGCTTCAGTCTGTGTGCCATTACCGGAAGCTCCCGCGCGCATTCACGGGAGTGACGTCATCGCGGCTTCAGCCAGTCACAGCGCCGAAGCCGCAATACCTGAAAATAACTCTGGGACGACATGTCGGCGACTATAGGGGGATACAAGGACTGCTGCGGGGGCTTTGATCTGAGATAAGTAATACATAATGAGCTAGTATGCTATGCATACTAGCTCATTATGCCTTTGTCTTGCAGTTTCTTTTTTTTTTAGAGGGTTACCTCTTTAAGAAAGCCCTGTGCTAGGGAGCTTGCAATCTAATGGGGAGGGCAAGTGATACAAAATAAATTAAGTTTGGGATAAGGGACCAGATATAAAAATCTACTCCAGGTAAACTATAAACTTTGCAAGGATTTTAGCAGGTTTTTTCCAGGCTCATACAATTCTTTATTCTACATAAAATATTGTGTCCTTTCCCAAACTGAAATCCAAATGGGCTGGTCCTTCTTAACTAGTGGACTTATTCTGTATTGAAAAAGGATTTTCTTTTCTCTAACTATCTGAGCAAATCTCAGTGCTGTAATAAAAAATCTGCAGTGGTTGAATCCCTTTAGTCTTACCGAAAATCTCACTGAAATGTATCTCCTTTTGCAGGGGATGCCTGAAATTTAGTTTGTATCTCTGGTCAGACTTCCATAAAAGAAGCCGGGAAAACATAACACAAGCAATAGAAGAGATTGATGGCAATAGAATGAATTCAGGCTGCCTCTATTAATATAACATTTAAGAAAGTGACATTAAGATTTTAGAACATTTTAGTTTGCAGTTTGAAGTTGAAAGGTCATTTTTACCACTTGCCTAATGGGGAAAGTATGACATTTTTCACATACATGTTAACCACTTGCTTATTGGGCACATATACCCCCCTCCTGCCCAGGTGAAATTTCAGCTTCCGGCACTGCGTCGCTTTAACTGACAATTGCGCGGTCGTGCGACGTGGCCCCCAAACAAAATTGACGTCCTTTTTTCCCTACAAGTAGAGCTTTCTTTTGGTGGTATTTGATCACCTCTGCGGTTTTTATTTTTTGCGCTATAAACAAAAAAGAACGACAATTTTGAAAAAAAAATACAATATTTTTTACTTGTTGCTATAATAAATATCCCAATTTTTTTAAAAAAAAATAAAAAAAATTTCAGTCTAGGCCGATACGTATTCTTCTACATATTTTTGGTAAAAAAATAAAAAAAATCACAATAAGCGACTGGTTTGCGAAAAATTATAGCGCCTACAAAATAGGGGACAGAATTTTTTTTTTTTTTTTTTACTAGTAATGGCAGCGATCTGCGATTTTTATTGGGACAGGGACATTATGGCGGTACATCGGACACTTTTGACACATTTTTGGCACCATTCACATTTATACTGCGATCAGTGCTATAAAAATGCACTAATTACTGTATAAATGTGACTGGCATTGAAGGGGTTAACACTAGGGGGGTGAGGAAGGGGTTAAATGTGTATACTGCTTAGTGTTCTAACTGTGGGGGAAGGGGGGTGACTGGGGGAGGTGACTGATCTGTGTCCCTATGTACAAGAGACACAGATCGGTCTCCTCTCTCCCTGACAGCACGCTGTCATTGTGAGAGCCGGAAATGAGAAATTATCTCATATGTTTACATATGAGATCATCTCTCATGGGCCGCACAGATCGCCTACCGAACGGCCACTCCGATTGGCCGTTCACGGCGATCTGTGCTTGGCTGTGTCCAAGGGACACGGCCATCACGGCAGTTCCCCGATGCGCGCTCGGGAGCGAGCTCGGGGAACGAGCAAAGGGGAGGACGTCAATTGACGTCCACTTGGATTTTCAGGTCCGCGCTGTAGCCGTCATTCGGCTATAGCGCAGGCCTCAGGAGGTTAAACACTGTTTTTGCTTGTGAACTACTTAGAACCCTCCAACATCATCATATACATACAACATTACATACATGTGGTGAAATCACTGTTTACATATTTGTTTTGGAACTACATAAACTTTCGCACTTGCATGTGAGCACAGGGGGACAGGGGTGGTTTAAATTTTTAATTTATTTTTATTTTCCATTTTTTTTATTATTTAACTTTAATGTTATCACAAGGAATGAATATGCCCCTTCTGAGAACTTTTGGCAGTGACAGGTACTCTTTATGGAGAGATTAAGGGTCTGTTAGACCCCCGATCCCTCCTTTATACAAATTATTAAAATATGTGGATCCAAACTCGAAAAGCTTCAAAAAAGATGACCATGATGATAACTTATTTAAAAATGAGTATGACAGGAATTTATGATTTAAAACAGCACTCCAAAAAACTTTGATTCTTAGAAGGAGAGGTTGTAAGAATACATATTAATCTGTAAAGTTTGGCCCTGTAGTAGAAAGTTATGTGTTTTTTTCAACAAATAGGCTGATTTACCTAAATGAAAATCAATAAGAACAGACATAAATTACCATGAAGCTAATTGGCACATATGCGTTTCAGGTTCACATGAGTACAAGGGGCCATATTCTCAGAAGAGTTACGACGGAGTATCTCAGGAAATGTAATTCGCCGCCGGCCGCTAGGTGGCGTTTACGTTCAGGTCTCATTTGTTTATGCAAATGAGCCTGATACGCCGATTCCCGAACGAAATCGCGTTGCTTAACCGTCACTTACGTCATTTGCGTAAGTGTAAGGTTACCCCTGCTATATGAGGGGTAACCTTACGCCAGTCCCACGTATGCCATGTTAAGTATGGCGTCGGGTCCGCGTCGTCTTTTAACGTTGGGTACGTCGTTTTCGTAAGTCGCTCTTGAATATGACTTTACGTCAATGACGCACACGTCGGCGTCATTGACGTTTTCCGTCGAGAACTGGAGAATGCGCACTGGGCTATTTTTAGCCCGGCGCATGCGCAGTTTGATCGGCACGGGGGCGCGCTTAATTTAAATATAAGCCGCCCCCTTTGAATTACGCGGGGATATGCCGGGCCTTTTACACTACGCCGCCGCAAACTACGGAAGCAAGTGTTTGGGGAATACAGCACTTGCTCCTGTACGTTGGGGTGGCGTAGTGTACATAGCTTACGTGCCGCCGCTGCAGGATCTTAGAGAATCTGGCCCAAGGTATTCAATAAATGTGACCTAAAGCATACACTGTATTCCAATGTGAATGTTGCATTCCCTGTTTGCAATGGGTGTTGAATGCCACAGGGGTATTAAAGGCACATGCGCCAAACAATAAACCAGCTCCAAACGACTCATGCGCTATGCTCTCAGAACCAATGAAGCATCTTAAATACAAAATTAATTATTATAACATGCATTCGCAAGCGCCATTTAATGCCCAACTCTGAACTAGTTTTGTTTTAAATGACTCCCAAACTCGGAAAAGACTCTGAGTGCAAGGCATCATTGCCAACCCCTGGTGAGCACAAGGTCCTCACAGTATATTTAAGCAGCAAGCAGTACTGATGTCATAATGTCAATGCCACTCTCCATTAATTCTCCATGTTAATGCCACACTCCATTAATTAAGAAGACCCACTCTTGGGACAAGATTGAGAAGGAAAATAGCTCAAGGTGTTAAATGACAAGTCAAAAGACATAAAAAATAAAAAGCATAAAACCTAAAAAAACACTGGGGGAGACCTCAAGGTGCACAAGGGTGAGTTCAGAGGGTGGTGATAAATGGGGAATACTCTGAATGGTCAGGGGTGGGTAGTGGGGTCCCCCAGGGTTCTGTGCTGGGACCAATCCTGTTTAATTTGTTCATAAACGACCTGGAGGATGGGTTAAACAGTTCAATCTCTGTATTTGCAGACGATACTAAGCTAAGCAGGGCAATAAACCTTGCAAGAAGATCTGAACAAATTAATGGGGTGGGCAACTACATGGCAAATTAGGTTTAATGTAGAAAGATGTAAAATAATGCATTTGGGTGGCAAAAATATGAATGCAATCTACTCACTTGGGGGCTAACCTCTGGGGAATCTAGGATGGAAAAGGATCTGGAGATGTAACTATGACAGGTACTACTACTGTATTACTGTTATTGTATTATTTGACCAATAAAACTATTTGACAAGCAAAGGAACCTGTGGGTCCTAGTAGATGATAGGCTCAACAATAGCATGCAATGCCAATCTGCTGCTAACAAAGCAAACAGAATATTGGCATGCATTAAAAAGGGGAAATTTTGGAGGTATACTTTTCTGTCGTATCCTATGTCCTTTCTTTATCTTTACCTTTCCCCCGTCTTTCTTGATTTTATTTCTTTTCTCCTCTATCACTAATCCATGGTATGAGTTCGAAGGTCGGTGCTGGTTGTAGATGGGGGAGGATGGCGGGGCCCGGTGGGCTGGGGTCCGGCTTCCCGGCGGCAGTGTGATCCCTATGGGGCGCCGGGGGTCTGGGTCCTTTCCTGGGAGGCTCTGTGTCCTCTTATGTATTGCGGCTTTAAGTTTAAACGTGCTGCTTCACATGAAGGTGATGATCATACCAGTGAACTCATTTAGGATATTTTATTTAGTTTGTTTTATTTTGTCTAATTCTACCTTTTATTCTTCTCGCTTTTGTTGATGTTCTGGTGTATATTGGTTCGGGATGTTTACAGTATGAAAATACAAGTTTTCACTAAGATGTATTTGCAAATATGTGACATTTCGAGCCCATTGTTGGGCATTCTTTTATGCTTGGACTTTTGTACACCTTATGCTGTATTGACTACTATGCTTCTAACATATTAATAAAAATGTACTGATTGAAAAAAAAAAGGGGAAATTTATATGAAACTGTTATCGACGTTGCAGGATCATACCTATCTGAGATGCCGTAGTAAATGGGTAGAAGATATAGGGGATATAGGTCAGAACCAGTGGGATAGAGCTTTAGAATCCATTCCTGTAGTATCGGTGTCTGCGTCACATAGATTATCACAACTATTTATTTTGCATAGGGCATATAGAACACCACTACAGATGTATAGGTGGGGAGGAAGAGACTCCCCTCAATGCCCAAAGTGTAAAGTACACCAGGGGATTTCATACACCTAATATGAAGATGTCCAAAATTACATTGGTTTTGGGAAGAAATCTCCCAGTGTATAATTAGACTGGCTCAGGCACCAGTTCCTTTAGATCCTACTTGGTGCTATAGATGTCGAACTGTTCTCAAAAGGAATGTATCTCATGATAACTAGATTGCTGTACCTGATGAGAAAACGTATTGCACGACATTGGATGGCACCGGGGGTACCCACAGGGAGACAGTGAATCCAATACGTAAACTCCCTACTCCTAAGAGAAAGATTGTCGTATAGCCATAGGGGGGAAACTAGCAAATTTGAACTTATATGGCAACCATGGCTGGAAGATGCCAGTCTCGCGTTACCCCAACTGGTAATGGATAGACCCCAGAGATAGGGAGCCTAGAGGGGTACAGAAGGGGGAAGGTGGAAGGGAGTAAAAAAGTATAATTCAAAGGGAAGGAAAAGGGGGGGGGAGAAAGAAAAGAAAGAAAAAAGAAAAGCACACACACTAGACCTTGGAGAAACCTGTGGGTAGAAGAAAAAAGAAAAGTTAGACACAATAGGGCACAGATAAGGTGATGGCGGAGGGGAGGAGGGGGGAGGGGTGGAGAGGGGGAGAGGGGGTGAGGGGGGAGGGAAGGGAAGAAGGAAAAAGAAAAATAGAAATAATACACAAAAGGCTACACGGTTGGAAAAAAAAAGGGGGGATTAACTCCAGAATTACAGAGATATTTCTCCCACTCTGGTCCGGCCGCATCTGGAGTATGCTGTCCATTTCTGAGCACCAGTCCTCAGGAAGGATGTACTGGAAATGGAGCGAGTACAAAGAAGAGCAACAAAGCTAACAAAGGGTCTGGAGGATATTAGTTATGAAGAAAGGTTGCGAGCACTAAATTTATACTCACTGGAAAAGAGACGCTTGAGAGGGGATATGATTTCAATTTACAAATACCGTACTGGTGATCCCACAATAGGGATAAAACTTTTTGCGGAAGGGAGTTTAATAAGACACGTGGCAACTCATTAAAATAGGAAGAAAAGAGGTCTAACCTCAAACTACGTAGAGGGCTCTGTAAGAGCAGCAAGGATGTGGAATTCCCTTTCACAGCCAGTGGTTTCAGCTGGGAGCATCGATAGTTTTTTAAAAAAAACTATTAGATAAGCACCTGAACAACTGCAGCATACAGGGATATACAATGTACAATACTGACAATCACACACATAGGTTGGACTTGATGGACTTTGTGTCTTTTTTCAACCTCACCTACTATGTAACTATGTAAATATGTAACTATGTAAGGTGGAGAGGGAAAACACAAACGCTGGAGTTGGCCTTTAAGCTATATAGCTTTAACATAGTTCACACAATAAAGGGAGTTAGATTTACATCATCCAGTTAGAAATGTTCATACTATATTGCCTTCTGCTTTCATTAAAAAAACTTAAATCAACTTAGGGCCCGTTTCCTGCACCACATTCCAGTTGCACTGCCCATGTGATCTGCAGAAGGCGTCAGTGCAAAGTTAAGGCATGCCAAAGGCAAGTTTAAAAACACAGCGCATTTGCTCACACCATATAGCACCGGATCACATGGTACAAAAGTAGCATGCAATCCAGTTGCAGTGCGTTTCCAAAAGTAGTTTATACACTACTTTTTGTGCGGTGCAATTTTAGCCCATTAAGAATGAATGGGGTGAAATTGCACTGCATGGAACTGCATGTGAATCACATAGAAACCGCAGATGGTTTCTGTGCGATGCACATGCAGTTCCTAGTGTGAATGGACCCTTACAAAGAAGCTGATAAGTGGCAGGAGCAAGCAAAGGATGTAATGCCTAAAATATTTTTTTAAGCTATGCATTGAGTCAGCCATGTAACATTAGCTTACAATGTTAAATGAGCGCATTGCCAAGGTGCCAAGTTATCTTGCTAGGCAATATTAGGAGAAAAAAGAAATGTCATTGGAGGAAATCCAGTATAAAGTCACTACCCAATCCCATATATCACTAATGTTTTAACACTGCTCACAAAGTTATTCCATCTACCAAATTCAATTCATTATTTTAGACAGAGAGAAGAAATACATCAGAAGAAAAGAATGCCCAGCATCAACAATATGCCATAGCTCAAAGTGAAAAAATAAACTAAAATAAATGAACAGTTTTATAATATCATATAAAAGGAATCCAAAATCAGTGCAAGAAAGCAAATTAAATCAGTATGGCAAAAGCTCTTTTAGCAATACTTCTTTTGTGGGTCACAGGAGTGCACTTAGTTCTGCACTCCTGTAACCCAGATTCAGCCAACAGTGGACTAAAGCCGGCTGTTGGCTGACTTCACAGAGCTGATCTAGGCCCTGCTCTCAGTGTGCTGCTGAGAGCCTGAGCCAGTCGCTCCCATCCCTCCACAGCAATATGCTCCATTTAGCACTGGAGGGGCAGAACAAAAAAACAGTGACTGACACTCTCAGCTTTCTGCTCAGGGAAGACCAAGTATGTAGCACTCAGTGGTCATGTGATTACTCTTATGCCACATACACATGATCGAACATTCTGACATCAAAACCGTGTATTTTTTTCTGACAAATTGTTTGCTCAAACTTGCCTTGCATACACACGGTCACACAAATGTCGTAAATTCAGACCGTCAAGAACACGGTCATGTACAACACAATGACTCTAAGTTCAATGATTCCGAGCATGTGCAGGATTTTTGTGCGTTGGAATTGGCTACAGACGATCGGAATTTCCGACAAGAAATTTTGTTGTCGGAAAAATTGAGAACCAGCTCTCAAAGATTTGTTGTCGGAAATTCTGACAGCAAATGTCCGATGGAGCTGTCGGATTTTCCGACAGCTCACATCGAACATTTGTTGTCAGAAATTCCGACCGTGTGTACGCGGCATTTGTCTTGGTCTTAGAGATGGCAGGGGATAGCCACATTATCTGATCAATGCTGCAACCACATAGGTGAATATGAAGGTAAAAAATAGAAAGATAAATGATGCAGAAAATAACATTGTCCTAACGTGCCCCTGATGTGCTTTCAGGGCTGTAAAGTGCGTGGCACTCTTTTCCATATTTGGTGGTCCTGGCTTCTGCATTTGGACACATGTATATTTATTTTATTTTTATTTTATGTATTTACTCTAGGTACTTATATAGTGCCATCAATTTATGCAGCGCTTTGCATATATATTGTACATTCACATCAGTCCCTACCCTCAAGGAGCTTACAGTTTAAGGTCCCTAAATTACATTGATAAGTATACTAAGGCCAAATTAGACAGGATCCAATTAACCTACTAGCATGTCTTTGGAGTATAGGAGGAAACCGGAGTACCTGGAGAAAACCAATGAAGGCACAGGGAGAACATGCAAAGTCCAAGCAGGTAGTGTCATGGGTGGGATTTAACTGGCGACCCTAGTGCTGCTAGGTGAAAGGGCTAATCATCAGTCCTAAATGTTAATCTTATGCCGCGTACACACAATCGGTTCGTCTGATGAAAACGGACGTTTTTATCAGACGAACCGATCATGTGTGGGCCCCATCGTTTTTTTATCAATCGGTGAAAAAACTAGGAACTTGTTTTAAAATTATCTGATGGTTAAAAAAACGATAGAAAAAAACGATCGTCTGTGGGCACGTCCATCGGTTAAAAATCCATGCATGCTCAGAATCAAGTCGACACATGCTCGGAAGCATTGAACTTCATTTTTCTCAGCACGTCGTTGTGTTTTACGTCACCGCGTACTGACACGATCGTTTTTTTAACTGATGGTGTGTAGGCAAGACTGATAAAAGTCAGCTTCATCGGATATCTGATGAAAAAATCCATCAGACCGTTTTCATTGGATGAACCGATCGTGTGTACAGGACATTACTCATAACCTGTGGGAAGTCCTATTACAAAGGCCCATCCCAGTCCTTCATAGAAATGAGAGAAAGCTGGTGTGGTTTGGGTTCTTGTTGGCCAGGCAGACGTTAGCCAAAGCTTGGAGACAATCATCACTTAACTTTTCAGAGGCTCATGGGGACTATGACGCACAAGAAGCTCACTTCTATACTCACTGACTGACACCCATGCTAAATTTCTTAAGGTATGGTGTCGCTCTGTACCATCCCCCCCCCTTTTTCTCTCCTTCCTTTCCTATTTTCCAATTTCCTCTTTTGTGCTTGCTCTTTTTCCCCTCCCTTCTTCCTTCTTATCTCTTTTGTCTCTCTTTATACTTCCTGTTTTTCATGTCTTTCGTGTCTGGGACATGAGCAAATTTATTCATCACTTCCCTTCCTTACAGGACCATTTAATGACTTTGTCATTGAGGAATCCCCACAAGATTTGTATCTTTACCATGTCCTACTTTCACACATAACTACTTATCCCTTGGTAATTAGTGTTGCTCACGAATATTCGTATTGCGAATATTCGGCTCGAATATGGTATATTCGAGTATTCGCGAATATCTCGAATTTCGCGGCCAATATTCGCTATTCCGAATATAAAAAAAAAAATTGCGAAATTTCGCTAATGCGAATTTATTGCGAACATTTTGCGAATTTTTTATTTTTTTTTCTGATTGGCTCTGATGCAAAAGAAGGGCGGAGAAAGTATTCTCGAATATTCGGAAATCGAATATTCGGAATATTTTATCAAAAAAAAATGTTGTGAAATATTTTGACAACTGTGGTAGGAAATCGAATATTGGTGATATTTTATCGAAATTTCGCTAATGCGAATGCGAAATTGATTGCGAGATTTTGACAACTCTGATTGGCTCTGATGCAAAAAAAGGGTGGAGAAAGTATTCGCGAATATTCGATTTCCGCAATTTTTTTTTTTTTTAAATATCACGAATATTCGATTTTAGCGAATATTTCACGAATATTCGGCTATATATTTGTGATATATCGCGAAATCGAATATGGCGTATTCCGCTCAACACTATTCGTAATGTGTTTAATGTGTCTTAATATTCCAAAAAAATAATTGCAACATAACTACTTATCCCTTGGTAATGTGTTTAATGTGTCTTAATATTCCAAAAAAATAATTGCAACATAACTACTTATCCCTTGGTGATGTGTTTAATGTGTCTTAATATTCACAGCGATCACATGTCAGTTGTACAAAATGTCTTTCATCCATAGCCATTTATTGTGTACTATTCTGATTTTTGTTATTGGTCACTAATTGCTGAGAAGGAATTGGTGATGTGTGTGAAAAAAACTGGTCTGTCTGATCTGATGGAAATGACAGAAAAGGGAACCTGGTGCTCAAGGCACGGTATAACCCTTCCGGTTTTTATAGGCAGACTAGGTAATATAGTAAAAAATGTAAACCTTATTGTGAACATTAGTGTTGAGCAGAATATGCCATATTCGATTTCGCGATATATCTCGAATATATATTCGAATATTCGAGATATATTCGCTAAATTCGAATATTCGTGATATTTTATCGAAATTAATTGAAAGCGATTTTTCGCTATTGCGAATGCGAAAATAATTGCGATTTTTTTAATAACTGCGGTAGGAGCGCTCTGATTGGCTTAGAATATTCGTGATATTTTATCGAAATATCGCAACATGCGAATGCGATATTTATTGCGGAATTTCGAGATATGCTGGAGGAGCGCTCTGATTGGCTTAGAATATTCGTGATATTTTATCGAAATATCGCAACATGCGAATGCGATATTTATTGCGGAATTTCGAGATATGCTGGAGGAGCGCTCTGATTGGCTCAGAATATTCGTGATATTTTATCGAAATATCGCAACATGCGAATGCGATATTTATTGCGCAATTTCGAGATATGCTGGAGGAGCGCTCTGATTGGCTCAGAATATTCGTGATATTTTATCGAAATATCGCAACATGCGAATGCGATATTTATTGCGCAATTTCGAGATATGCTGGAGGAGCGCTCTGATTGGCTCAGAATATTCCTGATATTTTATCGAAATATCGCAACATGCGAATGCGAAATTTATTGCAGATATTTCGAAAACTGCTGTAGCAGCACTCTGAAATCGAATATGTATGATATTTTAACCAAAATACATATTGCGATTGCGATTTTTCGATCGCGCATGCGCAATTGCGCGAACAACACGCGACCATTTCCTGGAGCCTTGCCAGTTTCCAACTTATGATCGCAGCGCAATCACACAGCAACATGGTTGGAAGCAATTTCACTAAGTCTGAGGAAAAGTTGCTGATTTGTGTAAGTATTTTGACCACTGTTATTTCATCATCTTCAACTGCATTTTAGTCTAGTTTAAAAGTTAGTATATATGATCAGATATTAGTATTTCACAAAAAATGTGTCTCCTGCTTTTACAAAACTACAAGTCCCAGCATGCCTGGACAGCTGCAGACACCCTGGTTGGCAAATGTGTATTTAGGCACTTTTCCTTGTTATTTAGCATAATGAATTTAACATTTTATTGGACATAGGACGTATGCGAACGTCCTGACTTCAGTGTCCTCAAGGCCCAAGGACGTTCGAATACATATTGCCCTTTAGATGTTGCAGAACTACAACTTCCAGCATGCCTGGGAATGCTGGCACTTCTAGTATTGTAAGTTCTGCAGGCCCACATTTTTCAGGCCTTTATGCACGGGTCTCTAAACTGTGGCACCCTAGATGCAGCAAAAGTAAAATTCTTAGCATGCACTGACAGACCGTGGCTGATGGGAGTAGTAGTTTTGCAACAGCTGGAGGTGGACTGGTCTTGAAACCCAGAGTTAGGTAACAAACCTGTAGTGTTTTGCAACCATTCTGCCTCCAGCTGGTTATTTTCTGTTGAAAAGCCTGTGGCGTGCAAAACACAACCCAAAAACTCCACCCGGTGCAAGGAAAAATTTGCACACACCTAAAGAGTGACATCACAAAAAACTGCGACGGTTGCATACGTCAGTGGTCCTCCGAAAAGGTCCCGTCTCTGACCCCCCGGGGCGTTAGGCTCCTAGGCTCCTGACAGGGAAAAGAGTTACTGTGGTCCATACAGCCGAAGCCATATGGACCCATCTCGGTCCAAGCAGCGCAATCAACACGCGAACAACACGCGACCATTTCCTGGAGCCTTGCCAGTTTCCAACTTATGATCGCAGCGCAATCACACAGCAACATGGTTGGAAGCAATTTCACTAAGTCTGAGGAAAAGTTGCTGATTTGTGTAAGTATTTTGACCACTGTTATTTCATCATCTTCAACTGCATTTAAGTCTAGTTTAAAAGTTAGTATATATGATCAGATATTAGTATTTAACCAAAAATGTGTCTCCTGCTTTTACAAAACTACAAGTCCCAGCCCAGCCCAGCATTTTAGTCTAGTTTAAAAGTTAGTATATATGATCATATATTAGTATTTCACAAAAAATGTGTCTCCTGCTTTTACAAAACTACAAGTCCCAGCATGCCTGGACAGCTGCAGACACCCTGGTTGGCAAATGTGTATTTAGGCACTTTTCCTTGTTATTTAGCATAATGAATTTAAAAATTTTTTGGACATAGGACGTATGCGAACGTCCTGACTTCAGTGTCCTCAAGGCCCAAGGACGTTCGAATACATATTGCCCTTTAGATGTTGCAGAACTACAACTTCCAGCATGCCTGGGAATGCTGGCACTTCTAGTATTGTAAGTTCTGCAGGCCCCCATTTTTCAGGCCTTTATGCACGGGTCTCTAAACTGTGGCACCCTAGATGCAGCAAAAGTAAAATTCTTAGCATGCACTGACAGACCGTGGCTGATGGGAGTAGTAGTTTTGCAACAGCTGGAGGTGGACTGGTCTTGAAACCCAGAGTTAAGTAACAAACACGTAGTGTTTTGCAACCATTCTGCCTCCAGCTGTTTTTTTCCTGTTGAAAAGCCTGTGGCGTGCAAAACACAACCCAAAAACTCCACCCGGATGCAGTGAAAAATGTGCACACACCTAAAGAGTGACATCACAAAAAACTGCGACGGGTACATACGTCAGTGGTCCTCGGAAAAAGGTCCCGTCTCTGACCCCCCGGGGCGTTAGGCTCCTGACAGGGAAAAGAGTTAGCAACGCATATCTCCCCTATACGTGTATCCTGTGTTGTTAATAATATATTCATAATTATGCAAATGATAATGGCTGCTATATTTATGCAAAAAAGGTGGCGACCGAAATGGCAGGATATAAAATCTTTCATGTTACCCCTGTCATTGATTAATAAGGCGAGAATGCTTCCAATTGTTGAATAGCATACATTTACGTCATATATCCATAAGGCTGTCAACAGAAGTATTACAATATACTTTGTTCTTCATCTTGCAGAAGTTCCTGGAAACAGGATACGATGAGCTGCGGAGGCAGCCAGAGAAAAGGGCTGTGGTCAGCGCCCTAATCGCTGACTTTGGCGGCCAACATGACCACAAGGCAATTGTTAAGAAGTGGTCTGACCTGAAGAGGCGCCAAATGGTTCAGGTCAGACGTCTTCGGGCTAAATATCATCCAGGTAAGTTATTGTTGACAGTTATGTTTTTTTTTTAAAAAGTGTATTTTGTGCGTGAACTCGAAAGAGAGAGGAGCCGGCCTGCAGGAGTTGGGAGGCCTCCCCCAGAGGCAATCTGCCACCTTTCTCCATGCCCCGGTTGGCAATGGCGGGTGTGAGGGGGTCCTCCCAACCCAACCTCGCATAGCACACCCACCAGGGGCGGGGCTGAGACCACCAAACTCAATTCACAGGTAGCCGAGAGCGGGATCCGAACCCCTAGCTGCAGAGGTGAATCAGTTGTCAGTGCAGTGGCAATCGCGTGGAGCCACCGCAGCTCCTTTGGTGACAGTTATGTAAGGTCATATGTAATTCATGTAAGGTCAGATGTTGTTAACCAAGATGCCATGTTGTGCTAACATATATCACCACCAGCCAAGGTATTCATAGTACTGTTGAAAAAAGACATGGGACAGCAGACAGGAACACAGAAGTTATGTGGGAACATAATTTTCCCATTGCTTTGCATGGGACTTTAAAGAAAAACCCCGACCATGGCAAGTGGGGGTGGGTAAGGTTTAAACCACCTATCCTATGTTTGTGGCTGACATATAAGTAACCTGTGTGCCAAGTTTCATATAAATATCTTTAGCCGTTTGTACGTGATGCTGGAACATACATACATACATACATACATACATACATACATACATACATTTATGCACAAACACACACGTTGAGTTTTATATATATAGATTACCACTAAATTCCTGTGTTAGGCGTGGGGTTGTTATAGTAATCCCGTGTGCTCCATCAGGCCCTTTTTTTAACATGAGATGGTCTGAACAAAACAAAGTAGACAAAAACAGCTCATTTTAACATGGTTGCATCCCAGCTCACGCTCAGTCCCCTGTAGTGCCCACAAGACCCTTTAATATAACATTGTCCCATTCGTTAACTGTCTATATAAATCAATTTGTATTCATATACAATACAGCAGAGTACACAGAATTTGCATACGTCATTAGAAAACATTTTTATAATATATGAACATTGTGTTATTATAGGAGCTCCAATGCCAGTTGTCCGCGCCAAGCGCAGAAGGCGCCAGGCCGATGAGGAGGAGGAGGAGGATGCGGCAGAGGAGGATGCGGCAGAGGAGGAGATGCATGAGGAGGAGCAGCCAGGGCCCTCCCACTCCCCAACCCCAGCTCCTGTTGAGGAGCAAGCTGAGGAGCTTCCCCCCCCCACCACCCCAACTTCTCAAGCAGAAGAGCAGGAGGAAGAGAGCGGTCCTGTGAGCCTCATTCAGGAAGGTAAATATGTGCACAATGATTAATAACATTTCAACAACAAAATGTAGATATAAAAATGGACAACATATAAAGCGCACCTGTCAGATTGTAGAACCATAATATGGTATTGATGCTAGAAGTATACAGGTAGTGCATAATTATTAGGCAAGTTGTATTTTTTGAGCATTCATTTTATTATTGAACAACAACCATGTTCTCAATGAACCCCAAAAACTCATTAATATCAAAGCTGAATTTTTTTGGAAGTAGTTTTTAGTTTGTTTTTAGTGTTAGTTATTTTCGGGGGATATCTGTGTGTGCAGGTGACTACTATTACTGTGCAGAATTATTAGGCAACTTAACCAAAAAATAAATAGATAGCCATTTCAATGATTTATTTTTAACAGTGAAACCAATATAACATCTCAACATTCACAAATACACATTTCTGACATTTAAAAACAAAACAAAAACAAATCAGTGACCAATATAGCCACCTTTCTTTGCAAGGACACTCAAAAGCCTGACATCCATGGATTCTGTCAGTGTTTTGATCTGTTCACCATCAACATTGCGTGCAGCAGCAACCACAGCCTCCCAGACACTGTTCAGAGAGGTGTACTGTTTTCCCTCCTTGTAAATCCCACATTTGATGATGGACCACAGGTTCTCAATGGGGTTCAGATCAGGTGAACAAGGAGGCCATGTCATTACTTTTTTTTATTTAATACCCTTTCTTGCCAGCCACGCTGTGGAGTACTTTGACACGTGTGATGGAGCATTGTCCTGCATGAAAATCATGTTTTTCTTGAAGGATGGTGACTTTTTCCTGTACCACTGCTTGAAGAAGGTCTCTTCCATAATCTGGCAGTAGGACTGGGAGTTGAGCTTGACTCCATCCTCAATCCGAAAAGGCCCCACAAGCTCATCTTTGATGATACCAGCCCAAACCAGTACTCCACCACCACCTTGCTGGCGTCTGAGTTGGACTGGAGCTCCCTGCCCTTTACCAATCCAGCCACGGGCTCTTCCATCTGGCCCATCAAGACTCACTCTCATTTCAGCAGTCCATAAAACCTTAGAAAAATCTTTCTTGAGATATTTATTGGCACAGTCTTGACGTTGCAGCTTGTGTGTCTTGTTCAGTGGTCATCGTCTTTCAGCCTTTCTTACCTTGGCCATGTCTCTGGGTATTGCACACCTTGTGCTTTTGGGCACCCCAGTGATGTTGCAGCTCTGAAATATGGCCAATCTTGTGGCAAGTGGCATCTTGGCAGCTGCACGCTTAACTTTTCTCAGTTCATGGGCAGTTATTTTGCACCTTTGTTTTTCCACACGCTTCTTTTGTTTGATGATCACGCTTCAGAAGCTTTGCAACTTTAAGAGTGCTGCATCCCTCTGCTAGATATCTCTCTATTTTGGACTTTTCAGAGTCTGTCAAATCCTTCTTTTGGCCAATTTTGCCAAAGAAAAGGAAATTGACTAATAATTATGCACACCTGATATAGAGTGTTGATGTCATTAGACCACACACCTTCTCATTACAGAGATGTACATTACCTAATATGCCTAATCTGTAGTAGGCTTTCGAGCCTATACAGCTTGGAGTAAGACAACATGCATAAAGAGGATGATGTGGTCCAAATACTCATTTGCCTAATAATTCTGCACTCCCGGGATGTGTTAGACACATAACAAGTGTATACACATGATAATGATTGATTAATAAGCAAAAAAAAATATTTATTTATTTGGTAACGTTATTTGAAATCCAAATGTTTTTTTATTATATCCTAAAAGCATCAAGAGATCTGAGGAGGCAAAATATACTCATCGAAAAGACGCACCAGAAGATCCTTCAGAACCAGCGGAAGATGAGCTACCTCACCCAACAAAATGCTCTGCTAGAGCAGCAGCTATCGGGTCAGATTGCGGAAATGCACCGCATTCAGAAACGGATTGAGAGCTATATTTAAATTTATTTTTGTATTAAAAAAACTTATTTTTTGGAAATGTTTCATTTCTTTTTGAGATAGAGTTGTAGGTTTTTCAACACATCTAACTTCACATCAAACAAATCAACATCAACACATTTAACTTCATAATAAGCAAAAACATTTTATACTATTATTTTATTTAACATTAACCTAGGACAAACTAAAGCACACGACACAGACACGACGAACACAAAATAAACTGTTGAAAAATGAACATAACAAAAGCAACAATATATATATATATATATACAAAGAGAGAGAGAGGGAGAGCAAGAAAGAGAGAGAATGCAGATGAGCTCTTGCAGTCAGCCCAATGGTTGCAGTATAAATGCCGCAAAACAGGGTTTAACATAAGGTTCATTGTTATAGTTACACTTGCTGTTTAGATCCGGTCTGGTAGTCCGGTCTGGTAGCTTGTAGCGGAGGCTGTTGGTGGATCCGCTGTGCCAGAAAGGTCATGAAGCTTTACTCAGCATGGAGGCAGCAGCAGGAGTATTAAAATATAATATAACTAGACAATGCATTTCCTGAGGAAAATGCGAGTGGGAATGCTGAATAGCTTAATTGGTGAGCCCCTTGCCAAAGACATTCACCATAACCACTACACTATCTTTAGGACACACAGCTTCTTTCTCTATCTGCAAAGTATAGAGTATGCTGACTTCCTGGTCGCCCCTCCCCCCTCAATAGGTTTCCCCTCCCCCCCAGGTCAGTGAGGAGGAATATTGCACTGAGGTCAGGAAAGTTATTTATGGAAAGAAATAACATTACAAACGCTTTTAATTCACAGATCTAATACATGATTTAAGCCTCCAAACAAAGCTTAATAAATCCTCAAACGTACATGCAATTGATACAACGACTACACCGTTTGAAATACACGGCCCTTGTAAACGCATCGATATGAAATTTATGTAGATAAACTTAAAAATGTGGCCATGTCTGCGATTTAGAAAAGAGCGTCTTTGTGAGTTCTGCAGCAACATTTTTTAGATAATTTCACATGAGAGTCTATGAGACATAATTTCTGGCTGTTGCTCCAATAATTAAAACTAAAATACGTATCGCAGAATTGGTCACATTGCCATAAACCAGACAAGCATAGCTACGTTTTGATATAAAAATTGTGTATGAAAAGTAGATCTTGTGGGCGTGAGACCAATTTGTTTCCCCTTTTTGTAAAGATATTTTTAATTACAAAGATCTCCAATGTTAAGGTCACATGACAGACTCTAAATCCCCTCCATAGGATTACATTATAACCTATTGCATTTTTGTGAAAAATTCGCAAAACGTAAATTGCGTTTTCACCAAAAAATTGTAAACGATAACGATCTGAAAAGTCATAGCCGGATAGCTAAATATTTTGTGACCGCTTTAAAGTTTTTTCAGTGTCTGTAAGTGAAAGTATGAAGTAGCTGAAACTTTTGGCATGGCATGTGAATTCAAAGGGGAAAAGGATGTTCTCATTGACTTCAATGTTTAAAAAAAGGGTCTAAAAGCTTAAAATTTATAAAAGTGTAAAAAGTAGAAAAAAACTTGAAGAAGTCCCATCATTAGCTGAACGAGACGAACATTTTTACAGTTGAATGGTCTCAATAGCTGAAAGTATGCCGAAGTTACGCAGAACCAAAAAACGTAAGGAATAATAAGATTACTAAATTTACGGATATCAATACTGGAAATGTTTATTAAAGCATTCACACTAATTAAGATTAATACATTTACGGGTATCCATACTAGGAATGCTTATTAAAGCATTCCCACTAAGTATCACACAGGCATGATTTACAAGCAGTAGTGGTAATAGTAATACATAGCATAAAAACACTTGGGGAATACTTTACAGCATCAGTAGTGGTCATAGTAGTCAATAGTGTACCAAAAAATTGGGACACAGGTGTCTTGACTGAGCTGTAATAGTAGTAGTAGACATTGACAATACAGTGTCAAATCACTCGGGCAAGAGGTGCCATGATGAACAGCAGTCTTAATAAGAGTATATAGGGTGTGAAATAACTGCTGACATAGGTGTCTTGACTGGGCAGCAGCAGCAGAAGCAGCAGTAGTATTAACAGTAGTAGTTGATACAGAGTCATATCACATGGGCAGGAGGTGCCATGATGAACAGCAGTAGGAATAGGAGTATATAGAGTGTCAAATAACTGCTGACATAGGTGTATTGACTGGGCAGCAGCAGCAGAAGCAGCAGTAGTATTAACAGTAGTAGTTGATACAGAGTCATATCACATGGGCAGGAGGTGCCATGATGAACAGCAGTAGGAATAGGAGTATATAGAGTGTCAAATAACTGCTGACATAGGTGTCTTGACTGGGCAGCAGCAGCAGAAGCAGCAGTAGTATTAACAGTAGTAGTTGATACAGAGTCATATCACATGGGCAGGAGGTGCCATCATGAACAGCAGTAGGAATAGGAGTATATAGAGTGTCAAATAACTGCTGACATAGGTGTATTGACTGGGCAGCAGCAGCAGAAGCAGCAGTAGTATTAACAGTAGTAGTTGATACAGAGTCATATCACATGGGCAGGAGGTGCCATCATGAACAGCAGTAGGAATAGGAGTATATAGAGTGTCAAATAACTGCTGACATAGGTGTATTGACTGGGCAGCAGCAGCAGAAGCAGCAGTAGTATTAACAGTAGTAGTTGATACAGAGTCATATCACATGGGCAGGAGGTGCCATGATGAACAGCAGTAGGAATAGGAGTATATAGAGTGTGAAATAACTGCTGACATAGGTGTCTTGACTGGGCAGCAGCAGCAGAAGCAGAAGCAGCAGTAGTAGTATTAACAGTAGTAGTTGATACAGAGTCATATCACATGGGCAGGAGGTGCCATGATGAACAGCAGTAGGAATAAGAGTATATAGAGTGTTAAACAACTGCTGACATAGGTGTATTGACTGGGCGGCAGCAGCAGCTGAAGCAGCAGTAGTAGTATTAACAGTAGTAGTTGATACAGAGTCATATCACATGGGCAGGAGTTGCCATGATGTACAGCAGTCTTAATAAGAGTATATAGGGTGTGAAATAACTGCTGACATAATTGTCTTGACTGATCCAAAGGAGTCATGGGAGAAAATCATGTGGTCAGATGAGACTATAATATAATTTTTTGATCATAATTTCACTAACCGTGTTCGGAGGAAGAATAATGATGAGTACCATGCCAAGAACGCCATCCCTAATGTGAAGCATGGGGGTGGTAGCATCATGCTTTGGTGGTGTTTTTCTGCACATGGGACAGGGTGACTGTACTGTATTAAGGAGAGGATGACCGGGGCCATGTATTGCAAGATTTTGGGCAACAACCTCCTTCCCTGAGTTAGAGCTTTGAAGATGGGTCGAGGCTGGGTCTTCCAACATGAGAATGACCCAAAGCACACAGCCAGGATAACCAAGGATTGGCTCTGTAAGGAGCATATCAAGGTTCTGGCGTGGCCTAGCCAGTCTCCAGACCTAAACCCAATAGAGAATCTTTGGAGGGAGCTCAAACTCCGTGTTTCTCAGCGATAGCCCAGAAACATGACTGATGTAGAGAAGATCTGTGTGGAGGAGTGGGCCAAAATCCCTCCTCCAGTGTGTGCAAAGTTGGTGTAAAACTACAAGAAATGTTTGACCGCTGTAATTGCAAAGAAAGCCTACTGTACCAAATATTAACATTGATTTTCTCTGATGTTGAAATAGTTATATTCAGCACTGTAAATACATCAGGTCCGGGGCTTCATCAGGGAATGCATGGCAAGGGACCCTTCAGCGCCCTGAACCGACGACGGGTGCCAGAAAGTCACCGCCGATCCAGGACTCATTCATCTTTATGAATGTGAGTCTGTCCACGGAGTCTGTGGACAGACGGGTCCTCTTGTCCGTGACCACCCCACCTGCCGCGCTGAATGTCCGCTCAGATAGTACGCTGGAGGGGGGGCAAGACAATAACTCCAGCGCATACTGAGCGAGCTCGCGGCAGGTGTCCAATCTGGCAACCCAGTACTCCATGGGGTCGTCGGTGCTCATACTGTCAGAAGCACCGACGGACGCCATGTAGTCTGCCACCATGTGGGCCAGCCGCTGGTGGTGACTGCTGCTGCTGCTGCTGGTGGTGGTACTGGGTCGCTCGGTTTGGAAGAACATCCTCATCTCTTCCATTAGGTCCCCTGCTCGGCTGCAGCTGGGTGCAGCCACCTGCTGGGTGAGATGAGGGGGGACAACTGGAGGCCGGGGAGTTGCCTGCTCCAACCGTCTGACAATGGCTGCCTGCAGTTCCTCCATCCGGTGCTGCCTCCGGCTGGCTGGGATGAACTGCTCCAGTTTCCCCTTGCACCTGGGATCCAAAAGGGTGGCCATCCAGAAATCATCCCTCGTCTTGATGGTCTTAACCCGGGGGTCCCTCCTGAGGCATCTCAGCATGTGGGCAGCCATGGGGAAGAGCACAGCCCGCTGTGACTCCTCAATGCTGGCCAGGTGAATGAGGTGCGACTCTTCATCCCTGAGGCGCTGCTGGTCAAACTCAGACATGCCCAACCCCCGGACTATCGGTGCCCCCAACACCGGCTCTCCCTCCTGACCAGGCCCTGACTCCGGGACGACACCAGCAACCACCTCCTCCTCCTCTCCATCATCATCCTCCTCCTCCTCCTCCTCCTCCTGGTCCTGGCCCTGGTCTCGGTGGAGCATTGCTGACTCCTCCTGCTCCACCAAGGCACTCTCCCCAGCCTCGAGCAGGCGATCTAGTGTCCTCTCCAGCATGAACAGTATTGGCAGCACGCTATTGAGGCCAATTTGCTCACTGCTGACCATCTTGGTCGCCTGCTCGAAGGAGGACAACACTTGGCAGACCTGGTTTATCTGCCCCCACTGCGCACAGGCGATGAAAGGGAGTTGTGGTGAAGCCCTCTCAGTGCCTAGTTCCATCAGGTACTCCCTCACCGCCCTTTGCTGCTCCCACAACCTCTTCAGCATGTGGAGGGTGGAGTTCCACCGCGTCACACTGTCCACAATCAGCCTGTGAAGGGGCAGATTGTACTTCCGCTGCAATTTGGACAGGGACGCGGTAGCGGTTGGGGAGCGCCTGAAGTGGCTGGCAATCCTACGCGCCTTTGCCACAATGTCACTCAACCCTGGATAAGTGCGCAGGAACTTCTGCACCACCAGGTTGAGGACATGTGCCAGACAGGGCACGTGCGTCAGACTGCCAGCATGGAGGGCGGCGAGTAGGTTGCTGCCGTTATCGCAGACAACCATACCTGGCTGGAGCCTTCGGGGTGTCAGCCACTTCTGGACCTGAGCTTGAAGTGCTTTCAGCACTTCTTCTGCAGTGTGTCTCCGGTCCCCTAAACTAACAAGCTGGAGCACGGCCTGACAGCGCACGTGCCCCACACTTGAGTAGCTACGGGGGCGCTTGCTGGGAGGCTCAGCAGCTGCGGAGACAGTGGCTTGAGGGAGACCAGCAGTTCTCCCCTGGACACCCCGGGGCGGCACCACAAGATCGGTTGCCGACGATCCCTCACCGACGCCTCGGAGGGAAACCCAATGGGCCGTGAAGCTGATGTAGCGTCCCTGCCCATGCCTGCTGGTCCAGCCATCCATTGTCAGATGAACCCTGTCGCTGACAGCGTGATCCAGCGACAGGGTTACATTCTGCACAATGTGCTGGTGTAGGGCAGGGACACCAGTCCTGGCAAAGAAATGGCGGCTGGGGACACGCCATTGGGGTTGGGCCTGCTCCAACATCTGCCTGAAGGGGTTGCTGTCAACTATGTTGAAGGGCAGCAGATGTTGGGCAATAACCCTTGCCAGGAGCCCATTGAGGGAACGCACACGTCGGTCTCCAGGGGGGAAGGGAGTGGTGCGGTCAAAGGCGTCTGAAATCGACGCCTGGCGCCGGACGGCAGTGCGGGACACAGACGTGGAGGGTGCTGTGGAAGTAGAGGTCTGGCTGCCGGTACCAGTACCTCTACTAGAGGGAGCGGGGGGGCATGACCTGCTGGAAACAGATGAAGATGTGGCAGGGGCTGCTGTACCCTGCTCACTTGTGGTGGTGGCGCTGCTACCACCACCACGCTTCATCTCGTCATACAACGCCCAGTGGTTTATCCTCAGGTGCTGGTTCAGGGCTGTGGTACCCACCCGAGCCAAACACTTCCCTCTCTTCACCCTCACTTTACAAATCCGGCAGATGGCCACGGTAGGGTTGTCTGCCACCAGGGTAAAGAAATTCCAGAAAGGTGACTTCAGCACCGCCCTCCTGTCAGATGGGGTGACGCTTACTTGCACCTGCTGGGATTCGGTGCGCACAGGTGGAGCTGCCTGCTGCTGCTGCTGCTGCTGCTGCTCCTCCTCCTGACACCTCCTGCTGCCATCACCAGTGGAGACCCTGACGATGGTCTCCCTGGTGGTGACCTGGCGCACCGTTTCACCAGGGTGCCTACCTTCCCCGTCGTCACTGACGTAGTGAGCCGACGCGTCAGATGGCAACCATGATGGGTCACCCTCTTCGCCCCCAGAGATGTCAGACCAAGGGCTGAGATGTGTTGGTCTGAGGGAACCACGTGACATGGAGCCTCTAGCCTGGCTCCGCTGTCCCCTCACCCACGCCTGGGTCTGACTAGGTGCTGCTGTTTCCTGCACCAAAACAGCAGCACCAGTTTGAAGGGATGTCTCTGGGATACTGCCAGCAGGTATCCCATCCTCCTCATCCATCCCTTCAAAAAGGTCCTGACCATCAGGACAGAGCTGGAGGTCTGCCTGATGCATGGCCTCCCCCAAGAGATCCCTATCACTGTCGCTGTCGAACAGTAAGATGCTGGACTCTTGGGGGCTGGGGGGGGGGTAGTACAGGCAACGGTGTAATGGTGGTACTACTGTGAGTCGGGACCGACGACTCAGTGGCACTGCTGTGCCCCATGTAGTCCACCACTACTTGAGCCTGAGATGGCAATATCGGGCGGCTGCCCGATGGGAAGAACTCCCGGATCAGGCGTACTCCCCTTGCACCCGATCCTCTACCACTAGTAGGGGCACGAGAGGTACCCCGTGCTGGCAGCGATCCAGCACTGGGAGTAACTCCCCTACCCCTGCTGCCACGGCCACGGATGCCGCTCATTATTGCTGATATGTGTGTGGGGGGGGTAAACTTTATTGGGGGGGGAAATGTGAACAAAATGTGTTTTTGTGTTTTTTTTACAAGACAGGCACGCAGACAAAGACGTACACAGACAGCTACTAAACTATAAGAAAAGTAGTACACCAGACAAGGACTACAAAATTAAAGAAAAAAAAAAAAAAGCACTAAACAAACACTAACTTTTTTTTTTTTTTTTTTTTTTAAACACAAAACACAGACACTAAACACACACTAAGCTAAGCTAGATGAAATAAATGTACACTAACAGTGTGTACACTTACTACACAAAATTTAACTAAACTGAACACAAAACTTAGCTTTTATAAAAGCTCTTTAGGGAAAACTAAACAAAATTTGAACTGAGATGCCTATCAAATATCACTGAACAACGAACCTGCAAGATCTAACAGTAACACAAGATGAACAAAACTTAGCTTTTAGAAAAGCTCTTTTATAAAGCTCAGCAAAATGTGTTCTGAAATCTCTTGCAAATATAACTGAACAGGGAGGATTGCAGGATCAAACAGTAACACAAATGAAAAAAACAGCACAAAACAGCACAAAAC
Source organism: Rana temporaria (assembly GCF_905171775.1). Lineage (NCBI taxonomy): Eukaryota > Metazoa > Chordata > Amphibia > Anura > Ranidae > Rana > Rana temporaria. The sequence continues at coordinate 151,816,230 of NC_053492.1, read as the reverse complement.
GTAGCTTTGAAAAAAGCTCTTGGGTCTATTGCTTTGAAAAAAGCAGTTGATATACTGGAAAAGATCCACTGGAATCACTAAATAGCAATGCTGGTGATGATCTAAATCAATCAAGAACAAAGACACAGGAAACCAGGAACACAGAAACAGCCTCCACACTCTATAGCCAGCTTCTGAATCTGCAATGAAATGGTGCTGGGAGTGAGCTTATATAATGTCCATGCAGGCAGGTTCCTATTGGTTGCTAACCTGTGACGAGTGTGGAAGGAGAACTCTGATTGGCTCTGATGCAAAAGGGCGGAGCAAATAATCGCGCAATATTCCTATTGCCGAATATTCGCATTGCGAATATTCGGCAATATAAAATGATCGCTTCAGCTACTCGGCCCAATGGCTCTAATCATACCAGCAATGCTTTCAGACGTCTATGGAGATCACTAGGATGTGATCTGTTTTAAAAATGAAACTGTAAAAATCGCTCTGATGCGGAAGATCGGGGCGAGGAAAATAATCGCGCGATATTGCGTTTGCCGAATAATCGCATTGCGATCTTTCTGGAAAATTCAATGAACGCTTCAGCTACTCGGCCCAGGGTCTCTAATGATACCAGCAATGCTTTTAGACGTCGATGGAGATATCTAGGATGTGATCTGATTAAAAAAAAAAATAGTAAAAAATCGAATATTCGGAATTGCGAATATTCACCGCGAATTTCGAAATATAGCGCGATTTCTCGAATATGCTATATTCGAGTCGAATATTCGCAATGCGAATATTCGTGAGCAACACTAGTGAACATACAATAAAAATTGCACAGGCAATAGATTGGAATCACATATAAAATGTATCAAAGAGCAGTTGTAATTCATTACAATAGACTTCATTAAATCAGTCCAAAGCTAAGTAAATCAAGTGTACAGAGAAGTAAAAACATGAGAGTATTAGATATTCCCAATGTGTTTTTCAAACATGATATCATTCTAGCAATTTTGTCTAACTCAAATGTATTGCCCGAATGGAATAGATGCCAGTAATGGTATAGGGTGGAAGCTAGAAGCTTCCAAAATGGTGTTCCCTCCTGTTGGTTTTCTAAAAAGCTAACTGTGAAAAGAACCATTAACATGTTAGTTGGTTTTTAATTCTAGAAATATGATGGTAGATGGTTTGTAAATCATAGTAAATTTAAGGTTAAATGCATTGTCCAAATGAATGTACTTAAGAAATTGATTGAGAAGTGTGGTTGAACCATCCCACAGTAGCATGACATCACCAATATAACGATACCAGGCTATGGCATGGCTGGTATACGTAGATGCTGTGTCTTCAGAGAACATAAATCTTTCCCACTCCCCCAGGTACAGGTTGGCATATGATGGAGTGCAACAAGTGCCCATAGCCACTCCCTGTACCTGGAGGTAGTGGAAACATCAAAAGAAAAGTAATTATGTTTCAACATAAACTCCAGGAATGCTACAATGAATTCTACAATGAATTCCACCAATGGAGGGGCATATTGGCTTTGTCGTAAAAGTACATGCTGTATGGCCGATAAACCTTTTTCGTGTGGGATGGAGCTATGTAATGCCACGTCAATTGCAATCAGAACGATGTCACAACTGACGTGGAGGCCGTCCAAAATTTGTAAAAGGTGGATGGTATCCTTTGTGTATGATGGAAGTTCCTCCACCATAGGTTGAAGTTGTTTGTCAATGAATCTGCTGATATTTTCAGATAGGCTTCCTCTGCCAGACACTATGGGGCAGATCCACGTAGCGCGGCACATTCCTCTCTACGCTACGCCTCCGTAACTTACAGTTTTTTTGTATCCTGAAAGAATTTCCGCCGTAAGTTACGGCAGCGTAGCGTAACTTAGGCGGCGTAAGGGCGCGCAATTCAAATGGATGTGATGGGCGTGTTTTATGTAAATACGTCTTGACCCGATGACGTAAATGACGTTTTTTTTCAACTGACCATGCGCCGTCCGTGGGGGTATCCCAGTGCGCATGCTCGAAATTAAACCGGAACAAGCCAATGCTTACGACGGTGACGTCATTCTACGCAAAGCCCTATTCGCGAACGACTTACGCAAACAACGTAACATTTTCCAAATTCGACGCGGGAACGACGGCCATACTTAACAGGATACGCCTCATATAGCAGGGGTAACTATACGCCAAAAGAAGCCTTACGGAAATGGCGTAAAAAAATGCGCCGGCCAAACATACGTCCGTGGATCGCCGTATCTAGCTAATTTGCATACTCAACGCGGAATTCGACGGAAATGCCACCTAGCGGCCATCGTAAATATGCACCTACGATCCGACGGCGTACTAAGACGTACGCCTGTCGGATCGAGCCCAAATTCAGTCGTATCTTGTTTTGTGGATACAAAACACAGATACGACGGGGCATTTTAAAAATTACGCGGCGTATCCATAGATACGCTGGCGTAATTCGTTTGTGGATCTGGCCCTATAGGTCTACTTGTTTTTTTTTGTTTATTTTTTAATGTTGTGCACTTTTGCGTAAAAAGTGGCCTTGCGTTGGAAACCAGTTCTTATGTACTGTCATGTGTTCTTATCAATGATATTATGATAGCAAGCTTGGTCGACAAGAACATAGTTCCCTAATGTAGCGACGATCGAGGACCTCGGTATACGTCGATACCATTCGGGACTTATCAAGAATGTTAGTGCACATACAAACATAGTCTGCATAGTTCTGTATAACAATGTTTCTGTCTTTTTCAGCTGGCTTTATGGTTGTAAGTTGGTTGTAAGTTGGTTCTATATTAGATTGGTCACAGTGATGACATGGTACAGTGCCAATCACTGCGCACCTGTAACATATGATAGCTGTGGCCAATCACAGCTATCACAATGGTACATGAATAGGTGGCATTAAAAAAAAATCTTGCTTATATAGTGATCATCACTGTAATAAGCAATTGTAATGTAAATAAATAATACATTTGGATCACCTACCCAGAGAAATACAGTGTCCCTGGGCAGGAAGGGGATAAAAATGTCCAGTATTGAAGTGATTAAAAAACTCACCATGCCTCTTAGTCAAGAGGCATGGTGAAGTCAGAACATCAGAGTTGATACATTTCACATATACTGTATACTGTATATTATAGTTTGTAGGCTCTATAAGGTTCACACACACTAAATAATGTACACTTTTTTAACAAAAAAATTTGCAAAGTACATTCTGACCTAAGTTTAGGAAGTAAGATTATTTATTTGCAAAGTTTGCTAGCAGTCCTTTATGAACCCCAAGGAGAGTTCATAATTATATAGGAAAACAACTGTCTACATTTAGGGTGAGTCTAAAGGCTGAAAGTTCTTTTTTACCTTCAAGCATTCTCTGCATTAAGATAAGGGTTCAGCTCCTTTCCTCCCATTTCCCGCTCTCGGCTCTCTCACTCCTCATTGGCTTGAAAACAGCAGCAAGAGCTATTGGCTCCTGCTGCTGTCAGTCACAGCCAGTGAGGAGGGGGGACACATCGGGTTGATTTACTAAAGATAAATACACTGTGCAAGTGCAGTTGCTCCCGAGCTTAGTAAATGAGCAATAGCTCTGCTGACTTCTATCATTCAATCATGTTTAAGCAAAAATGCTGTTTTTATTTCTTGCATGTAATTGGGTATTCTTTGCAAAGTGAAGCTTTACCTCATTTACTAAGCTCTGGAGCAACTGCACTTGCAAAGAGCACAGTCTATTTGCCTTTAGTAAATCCACCCCATAGAGCCAGTTCGGGCAAAAGCTTACAGGGGTGCCCCCATAGCAAGCTGCTTGCTATGGTGGGCATTCAGCGGGGGAGGAGCCAGGAGCACTGGCCAGGGACCTAAGAAAAGGAAAATTGGGGCTGCTCTGTGCAAAACCATTGCACAGAGCAGGTAAGCATGGCATGTTTTTATATACAACCACTTTTATATAATTGTATGTTCCTTACTTTCTGCATCAATTTATCTTTGAGTCCCTAGAGTGCCTTGTATACATTTCATCTAAAATATTGTCTATGAGCCTGTTTTACAGCAGTGATAATTCTTTTTAAAATATAATCTGATACCAAATCTATAGTAGATACACTACAGTGAAGCCAGTATGGTATAGTATGCTCTAGGGCTGGCTTTCTCGTGTTAAGTGATTCATTTTGTATTACATCTATTCCAGCATCATGAAAATACTTTTCTAAACATTGAATCAAAATGTCTTTGTGATAAAAGTAGAAAGGTAAATGTTTAGATTAACCCTAAAAAGTGAGCTCATGTGCAAGATCTGTGTTGTTTCAATTTTGGTTGTTTATTAAATGTGCTTGTTTGACACTTCTCTGTGAAAATGAATAAGCAAAATCCAGCATCATATTCTAGGTAAGAAGTGAGTGCAACTCTAGAGGTCTTCAAGCAAGAACTACTTATGATTCTTCATTCTATTTTGAAATAGCTCTTTAAAAAAAAAATCAGTACATGCTGATGAATATACAAACACTCAATTTCATGCATAATGCAAGGGAAGATAGGGTATGCAAATTAGTAGTTACGGCGATCCACGACGGTTTTTCGCGTTCGCTACGTCGCTGCTAGTCTAGTTTCCCGTCGCAAAGTTAGTAGTCGTTTTAGGTGCCCTAACTTTACACAGCACACGTATGTGCTGTATAAAGTATGGTCGTCGTTCCCACGTCGAAATTTAAAAATGTTTCCTTCTTGCGTAAGACGTCCGGGAATACGGAAGTACGCTACGCAGGCTGGGTTTAAACTAAATGTGCTGTTTGATCCCCTGTAATGGGAGATCGATTGGAGCTGGTAAGAAGCAAACCATATTATCTGGTGGCGGATTCTTCACATAGGGTTATAGTTGGTGGACCATTTCATCAGAAACTTTGAAAAAGCACTGGTGGACTTTTATATGAACTTTTCATCTATAAATCTGAAAGCTTGATTTGTGGAATACAGATTTATTTATTATTTATTATTTATTTATTTCTATTTTTCTTTTAGTTTTTGTACTATTGTTTTCTAGCAAAAACTCTTCCTTGTAGAGTAGGGAGTATTGTCCTGATTTATAGCCATTAAACTTGCAGTTCTATAATGACTTAGTAAATACAAGCATCAAATTAGCCTCCATCAACCATTTTTCTTGGCCTTTTCTTTCTTCAGTCTGTGTCAAACTGTAATGGGCTTACATGCTCAGCCTGCTGTTTTTATTATTAATATATGTGATAAAAAAATGTTTCACATCTTTTGTTATATTCATCATATCTCTCAAATGATGAACGTGTTCCTTGACTTTTCTTTTATCATTTGTAAATGCCCTTTTCTTATTATTTAAGGCTTTTTAAACATTGGACGGGGGCCACATCAGTTTTACTTTTAACTGGATCAGACAGAAATTGTAGCAGCTGTTCATGGAAACCAATCAGCTTCTATCTTTAATGTCAATAAGTCTTTATTGAAAGATGAAAAGTAAAACAACAAACAAAGACAGTACAAGAAATTGCGGAGATGCACCAAATCAATACTGAGATATCATACAGGCAGATGTAATGCCCCGTACACACGATCGGATTTTCTGTCGGAAAAACCTTGGACGGTTTTTCCGACGGAATTCCACTCAAGCTTGGCTTGCATACACATGGTCACACAAAAGTTCTCTGAACTTTCGTCCGTCGAGAACGCTGTGACTTACAACACTACGATGAGCCGAGAAAATGAAGTTCAATGCTTCCGAGCATGCGTCGAATTGTTTCCGAGCATGCGTCGGAATTTTGCGCGTCGGAATTGCTACAGATGATTGGATTTTCCAATAGGATTTTTTTCCGTCTGTAAAATTTGAGAACCAGCTCTCAATCTTTTGCTGGCAGAAATTCTCACAGCAAAAGTCAGATGAAGCCTACACACGGTCAGAATTTCCATTCAAAAGCTCACATCAGACTTTTGCTGGTGGAATTTCAGATCGTGTGTACGGGGCATTATAATAATACAATGTTGGTAAAAACACAAAGGCATAAAGCAGCCAACAACATAAAAAAAAAGTGTGCTCTCAACCAGAGGTGGAGGAAATAAGAAAAAAGCAGAGGAAAAGGTGAGAAGGGGAGAGGGAGGAGAACAAGGCCAGTCACCATAATATTGCTAATATATAAGGGAGCATTAATAGATTTCTAAGAGAACCCTTTAATAGTACGTTATCAAGCTTCTATCTTTAGATTGTTAAGTTAAGGTTTTAAAAATGAAAGATATAAGCTTATTGGTTGCCATGCACATTCTGGCTTCTCCAGTTTTGATAAATTCCTCACACAGTATTTTGCACTGCTTGCATACAATCAATTTTGAACATTTCCATTTCTGTCCTCTGTTCATTGATATATCCTGCCAGTCAAAATCTTGGAGAGCAGCCCTTAGCACTGGAAAACGGTCTCTCCTAAAATTAAGTGATTTTATTGTTCCAGTATGTGCTCATTGTTTAAAACTTAAAGGGGTTGTAAAGGTTTGTTTTTTATTTTCTAAATAGGTTCCTTTAAGCTAGTGCATTGTTGGTCCTCTTACCTTTTCCTTCGATATCCCTTCTAAATGTTTTTTTTTTCTTTGTCTGAATTTCTCACTTCCTGTTTCTCCTCAGTAAGCTTGCCCCATAATTCGAGCCATTCTGGCTGGGGGTTAGTCAGCCAGAACAGCTTACTGAGGAGGAACAGGAAGTGAGAAATCCAGACAAAGAAAACAAAGAAAACATTTTTTAAAAGGAAAATCGAAGGAAAAGATAAGTGAACCAACAATGCACTAGCTTAAAGGAACCAATTTAGAAAATAAAAAACAAACCTTTACAATTACTTTAAAGCAAAGTTCCACCCATTTTCTACATGCGCAATCTATCTCATGGCCATTGAGAATGCTCTTACAAATGGCAATATTTAGTTAGTAAGTAAATACCTTTTTTTCTTTTTATTTTCAACAGCACTTCTGGCTTCAGCAATCTTCACTAGGTGATTCGCAAGGATTCATGGGATGCCGGCCTTATGTATCCCAGGATTCCATGCGAATCGCTCAGTGACGAAATCTTGTGTTATTTCCAAACTGGAAAGAGATGAAAGGAAGAGAGAGTACCACGCAGTGACAATACTGCACAAGCACGAGATCGGGAGGTGCATGCTGGGTAGCCAGCTGCTCCGATTCCCTGAAATGAAGAGAAGATGCCCACAGCTGACATGGAGCCTGCCTGCTTCTGAGATCTGGAATAGTATTCCACTATTTTAACAAACTACAAGGACCATTTGGTAATATGACATTATCTAAATGTTGCTGTATATGTGTAGACAAGTAAGGAAGAATATTTAAGAAAAAATAAGTATTTGGGGGACTGGAACTCTTGCTTTAAGTTAAAGAATATTTACTCCAAGATTCCATATTCCTGATATGTGTCTGCTGTACCATGTACTTGTGTTAAAAAGTATCCCGTTCTCTTTGAATTGCTTCCTTTGTGTGGAAAAACCTAGTGATCCTGCCAGTCCCCCTGCTTTCCTAATTCATATTAACCATGCCAAGAATTTATAATGTTTTTTATATATGCACACACAAATATTTTGTCTTTCATATCTATTTTAAATCAAATGGGTTGTTTTACAAGGTGAGGGTTCACATACATAGCACTTTAAAGTGGAACTTTACCCATAACAACAAAATAATGTTCTTCATCAAGGAACAAACATTCCACGTTAAGGGCACTTTCACACTGGCTGCACCCGGGCATCGGCGCTAAAGCGCCACTATTTTTAGCGGCATTAACATTGTTTTGCGTTTTTTTTCAGGCTGATAGTGGGGTGCTTTTAACCCCTGCTAATTGACAAAAAAGGGTTAAAAGCATCGGCAAAATGCTGCTTTGCTGGCGCTTCAGCTGTGCTGCCCATTGATTTCAATGGGCAGGGGGCGATTTAGGAGTGGGATATACGATCCTACAGCGCCTCAAAGATGCTGCTTGCAGGACTTTTGTGTGAAAGCCCAAGGGAGTGAAAGGAGAGGCGCTTTCCAGGCACTATTTTAGCTCTATAGCTCCTGTAAAGTGTCTCAGAGTGAAAGGGGTCTAATAATTATGCTACAAAAATGAGTGTGTGCTATAAATGGTCTCCAGCAGTGTTCCTGTTTCTTCTTGCTGGAGGCTGCCATTTTAAACTAAACCCATCGATTAACGAGTTTCAAAAAACAGTTTGATTTGATCGTGTCCTCAACCAGACTGTCAAACCATCAAATGGCTTGTGTCATAACTGTCATAACTGATCACATGTACCATGGTAGTTGCAGTTCAAACAGAAGCAGCTTCCTTGGCTGTAAAGGATAGGAGGGTTTAATTCTGCTTTAAGGCTGTCAGCAGATTGCCCTCTACAAACTCAGCAGTGACTAAAAATGCCTAAAAGTGAAGAGCAACTGAGCATGTGAAGAACAGGGTGAGACAGTATATTTGTTTTAAACAGTATAGGGACTTTTTTTTATGTTTTATATAGATGTACTTGCAAAAGGGGCCACCCTGAAGTGATCTAGCAGGACTTATTTTCTGTTCCACTTTAAATTAAATCATTTTATGGCCACTGCTACCTATATTTTCTTTTATATAAACAATTCTAATAAGCTCTGCATTGTTTGAAATTGACAGGTCCAGCAAAGCATTACTCCTAGTTGGGGCTTCTATAAACTGTACCAAAAATGTGTCCTGTAGTAAGTGTAAAAATTATTGGCAGTTGGCTTCTTAACAAATACTTTAGCATTCGAGCCAGGATGGATTGACTTTTCATAGTGAGATCTGTGGAAAGAATTGATTTACTGACTTTGATGTATCCATTTTCATGCACAATAGATCGTATCTCCAGGGAAGGGAAACTGTTATATTAAACGAGATTGCTTCCAGTATACATTTTACATCAAAGATTTCCCTGCTTTGATGTAACACATACTGTATATCTTGCCTCCATTTTATTATTTTCTGGATATCTAATTTAATCTGTTTTATCTTTACTGCATCAGCCTGGATTGGACTTATATATTGATTTAACAAGATAATATATTTATTATTCACATTTTGTATATGCAGCATTACGTATAGCTATTCTATTTTCTTTATTATTAGAAATATGAGCAGAAAGCATTATGCTTTCTTAATTTTTTTCAGATGACAAGATACATAAAATCTTTCTTATCTCTTTTATATAGTTTACAAGTGTCTACAAATCTAATTGTTATAACTAGAGATAAACAAATTTTAAAAATGTAATTTGGCAGCCAATTTACCAGGGTTAGAGCTGCTAATAAATCAGTTTTTTATTAATTCTGTCCCCCTTCCTCTGAACAAATGCAGTCTGGATCACCAATCATAGGGCTAGTGTGTCTATATAGTGCAGGTACTCATATATATATATAGGTAGAAATATATCTGTATGGTAAGTAGGGCCCCATGTTAAAGACCAAATAAACCCACTTAATAGATTACTTTAATGCAGTTAGACTGCATAATAAATGTGCCAATTTTTGGCAGTTACTATAAGTGTTAAAGTTTAATTGCCTTACCCCAAACATGCTCTTGCATTTGTATGTATGCGTGTAGACTGATAGGGGTGCTTTTAAATGTTTTAATCATATTTATTGTATTATATTTTTTATTAAAAAAAAATTCACATCCTGGTAGTGGTTATTGTGGTCCTGGGATCCCGGTACCCACCAATCACGTTAAAGTGATCAGGCAGCTCTATAGCAATCCAGATCATCTTTACAGTCAAATGCTGACCCAATTTTCTGTCGAGAAGTGCCCACTATCGAGAAGTTCCCGGGATGAACTGCGAATGCGCAGCACGGAACAGCACAACAGCTTATTTTACGATCAGCTGTTGTGACGGCGAGACGTGTTCATGTCGGTGAGGGGCAGTTTTGTAGGTGTTGAGGGCAGAGTTTTAAATGATGGCCAGTGCTACAAAAGAAATCATTATCTGCTATTTTTCATGGACGCTTGTGGGGCGTCTTTAGTCAACTGAAGAGTGTGTTTTTCTATGTTAATGGATGGCTTTTCAAGAAAAATAGTAGGTAATAATTTCTTTTGCAGCACTGGCCATCATTGAAAACTCTGCCCCCAACATCTAAAAAAATACCCCTCACTGCCATGAACACGCCTCGGCAGCACAGGGCAAAACCGCAGCCGCGAAATCGCGGTAAAATCGCGATTTTACCGCGATTTTGAATTCGCAGCAGTGTGAACCTAGCCTGAAGCTTGCACATGATTGGATGATAAAATCAGCAGAGCTTCCTCTCATTCCAGATCTAACCCTCAGATCTACAGCGACTGCACTTCCAAGTGCACTTTCAGTGCAATTTCAAGTGCACTTTGCACTTGTAGTTTGCACTTGTAATGCAAAGTGGATTTGCCTTTCGTAAATAACCCTATTGTGTTGTACGTAATACCCTCTATGTTAAAACACTAATTGTCATAGGTTTATCTAAAATTGTTTAGAATGCCAAATAAAGCAAATCTTAGAAATCTAGACTTTTTTGCTAATTTTCTCATTTATGCTCTGGTGTTATACAAATTTCTTACATTGGTCACAGTGAATTACAAACAAATTCTTTGTAGAATCAAGGCACAGGATAATGATGAAAGTTCTGAATCTATGCAGATTCTGTACAAATACAGCATCACCCTGCAAAACTGCTAGAGACTTAAATAGAAGTTCCAAATCTGCTGATTTTCTTCTGTTGGCTATTTGCTAATTGCCACATGAACTTGAAAGACATATTTTACATGTATATGTATATGTGCTCTTCAACATTGTGATCATGCTTTATATTAACTTTTACTACTTAACATTCAAAATAAATAAGGGGTGGTTTTGGTTTGCCCTATTTATATTATAAATATATATTTTCTTGTTTGTTCCTATAATTAGCTAGTCTATCGAAGCTCTTTTAATACTAATGGTGATAATAATAACAATATTAGCTATAAAAATAAACACAATGCTCAAAGAAGCAAAGGTCTTGTTTATTTACAAAGAAATTTGAAAAACTAACATAGAAAACTGTGAATGTTACAGGGCATATATAAATAAATGCGAACAGAGAATACTTTATGTAAGGTCTATCCTCAGTACTGGATGTCTCTCAGCTGGATCCAATGGGAAAAGAAAAAGCCTCATCATTTGCACTCACTTTTTTAAGCACACTCAGACACAACCCACACAAACACCCTCTGCCGCCTGTGTAGTACTCAGTATCCAATGAGAAGTTATAAGGGACTGTTCTTCATATTTACCAGGAAGTATGCTATTCCCCCGAACATCCTCAAAGAGGTATGTTGCTGTCCCTACCAGGTGAACACCTGCCTTGACCCAGGTCCACTTCCAGTACACATCTGTTCCTTTTATGTTGTTGTAAGTCGGTAAATTGTTCATTTTAATTTGCACCTCACCAGGAGGTTTATGGGAGAACACCCTTCAGGAGATGAATTTCCATGTATGACTCCTTGTTACAAACACCCTGCTGGGTAATCTTGCTCTGCTGTCATTCAAGGCTACGTCCAACCATATCCAGATGTCTTCTGTAAAAAAACAAGTCTCAACAGTCCAGAAATATCTGATATTATAAACATGTTGACTTCCAACATTTAGAAATAAACATGCTCTGGCTCTTTAAAAGAAGTGCCTTTGGACATTGTTCATAAATTAATAATAATTAATAAACCCAGGATAGAGAGAAAAAAAAAATGTCCATCAAAAGAACGTAGGCAACATATTATGAGTATTAACCTAATAAACATGTTTCATAATATTGTGTAACTATATTAGTGCTTTTTGTTTGTATTCTACCTTGAAACGAGAAGAGATGAGAGTTTCCTTGCTTCACATGTAACAATTCTCTTTCTTCCTGCAGTCACTGGCTGCTGCATTCATACGTGATAAGGATTTTAAATATAATCTTTATTTTAATCTCTGGAGGTACAAATAATTTAACAACAAAACACACCTTGAAGAAATGAAATCCAAGTTGAGATGTAAGATTTAGGGTGCAATAGACACACATTTTATGAGAACTATGAAGTCTCTGCAGGAAAGAAGATATCATTTGGAAAGAGTTATTAAAAATAAGGCAATGCAAGAAATTAAACTATAAATAAGGACTTTTTCAGATAGTGTACTTTCCAGATGGGGCATAGGTATGAAATATGCAATTAAATGCAATTAGCTGTGTGTCTTAGCATATGATTAATGGATATACTTTCTTTGTTGACAGTAATTGTTTCTTGTATTGTCATATTTCTATTTTTCATAACTTTTTAGAATGAACCGTTTTGTAACTCTATTACAGTATATTGCTGGTTTGGATGATGATAACTACAAAGTATTATCCTCAGGACATCTTTTTATTCTTAGTAAAGTATTAGGCAGGCCAAACTTTTAGATTTGTAATGAGAGGTGAAAAGTTAGGCCTGCTGTCAAATTCTTTTTTATTATTTAGGATTTTTATTACATAGAACAGCTAAACAAAACGGCCTCATGCACACTGGAAGTTTTTACAGCTGCAGTTTTTGGCTTCAGGTGTTTTTTTCTGCAGCCAATAAACTCTGCAGCATATTATTCTACGTGTCCATGCACACATAGGCTGTTATCTGCAGTTTTTGGTAGGGGCGTTTTCTAGCTGGAAACAAAACCCAGAACTAGTGGGTCTTGAGAGGAATTTTTCAGCTGTAAAACAGCTCTAACTCTGAAAAAAGCTAAAAACAGCCTAAAAACACCAAAAAATACTGAAAACTCACTCTACAGCTACAGCTTTCTAAAGCTAATGTTACTGGCGTTTTTTTTTTTTTTATAAAATCCAGTGTGTATGAGGCCTACAGGTTCCCATATAAAACATAAGTATCACCATAAAATCCAATACAAGGATACACACAGGAATAAAGGCAGAAGCACAAAGTAAAAGTAAAAACATTTGTGATCAGTTGCTAGTTAATTTTCCAAAGTTACAGGCAGTGGCGGTGCGTCCATAAAGGGCGCAGAAGCGCTGCCCCCTCTCTCCTGCACCACTCTATCATCATAGATAGATTAATAAATTGCATGAATCTATCTATGGTGATTTTTGGAAGCACCGGATTAGAGCCATAGGCTCTAATAGGCTCCCAAAACAGTGAACAGCGGCGCCCTGCTGGCCGTTCGCTGATCACTCAGCCATGTGTTAGTATAGCGAAGGAATTTGCTTTGCTAACACTGAGCCTCCTCTCAGCCAATCAGGTTGCCGTGTCTGTTACCGGTCACCTGATTGGCTGAAACGTCAGGCGCTGAGTTTGGATGCCTGAGAGAGGATGGAAAAAGACACAAAGGATGTGCAGACCACCGCTGACAGGTACGTGCTGGGCAGCATCTGATGGGGCACAGTAGCGGCAATTGATAGGCACACTGGCAGCATATGATGGGGCACAGTAGCGGCAATTGATTGACACACTGGCAGCATCTGATGGGGCACAGTAGCGGTAATTGATTGGCATATTGGCAGCATCTGATGGGGCATAGTAGTAGCAATTGATCGGCACACTGGCAGCATTTGATGGGGCACAGTAGCAGCAATTGATGGGCACACTGGCAGCATTGGATGGGGCACACTGGTGGCAATTGATGGGCACAGTGTCAGCAATTGATGGGTATAGTGGCTACATTTGATGGGACAGGGGTGGCAATTTATGGGTACAGTGGCTGCGTTTTGATGGCACAGTAGCTGCGTGTGGCACAGTAGCTGCATTTGATGGGCACAGTGGCTGCATTTGATGTTTTTTTTTTTGTTCAGTTTGTTTGCGCCCCTCCAAAAATTTGGAGCACCAGGCGTCACTGGTTACAGGAGAACCATAATGTGTTCCTGAGTACTGCAGAACTCTTTAATAAGTTATGACATTGTATAGTTATAAACTAATCCATACTCCATTCTGCAAATGTTACTTTTTCAATAACAGGAGTAAAAGTTAGGAATGTGCCATCACTAAAATGAGATGGCTAAGAAGTCAGAAAAGAATGAGAAAAGGGAGTATGGTAGATAACATAGCACTAGCTATAATAAAAAATAAACATTGAATAGGGCAGAAAAAAAAATTAAAAAGGTAGAGAGAGGAGCCTTGAACTCATTCCACTGAACAACACCAAGTCATTCGTCCAGGCATGTGGATAATAAATGGGTTCAGATAAGAACATTGAAAGTATAATCTTTTGGTGAACACATAATCTGAGTGGATAAAAACATAAAGGGCTCTTTCACACGGAGCGGATCAGTATTGATCCGCTCCGTTAGCCCGTTTGGCTCAGCGGGGATTCCTCCGTTAATCCCCGCTGAGCTGTCGGCTGACAGGGCGGTCCCCGCACACAGTGCAGAGAGCGCCCTGTCTCTCCTCTGCTCTCCCCTATGGGGAATCGGATGAATACGGACCGTCTGTCCGTATTCATCCAATCCGATCCGTCAGACGGAAGAAAAATAGGGTTTTCTTCCGTCTGAAAAACCGGATCCTGACGGAGGCGGGTGATTACGGACGTTAGCGGATGCTCCATCCGCTAACGGCCGTGATCCCATAGGGAACCATTGTAAGTCCGTAAACGGACTTATGAAAAGCGGACCGTTCGTCCGCTGGTGTGAAAGGGCCCAAAGGGGGATACTTAAAAATACTCGATCACTCAGAATCTGGTGCAGCTGTGCATTGTAGCAAATCAGCTTTTACCTTGAGCTTGATTATTTAAGCTTTGACAATAAAACCTGGTTTCTAAGCAGAGCTGCACCAGATTTTGCACGCTCCCGTTTTAGTAAATCTCCCCCAAAGTGGGTGGTATCTGATGAATCCTTATTGTTAAAGGTGGCTTCCAGACTCTGAAAAGCCCCCCCCCCCCCACCTGTCCCCACACACCTCAGACGCCCACAGTCACTAGGCCAGGGTTGTGGGAAACTCCTTTCCTTGCCTGGCAGGCTGCATGCTCAGATAGGGGGTGCCCCACACAGTTTCTTTGTTTTATTGTGGGTCTAGTAGGTATATTTTGTCGGGGTCTCCCATTAACATTATAAATACAGGAAATCCCTTGCCACTGGAAGTTGGCATTTGCCACCAATTTAAATGCCATTTTTTTCCTTGTAAATGTCAGTTTTGCTGTAATAGGTTTTTGTAGTAGGCTGTTGATGGAATACAGAAATGTACATAACTACATCAGCTACATTATCTTTAAAAAAAAATAGCATTGATACACGTCCCCCTGGGGCAGTACTGGCACAAACTGAACCGGAGGGGGTTCGGCCCAACTCC
The DNA here is from genome assembly GCF_905171775.1 of Rana temporaria. Lineage (NCBI taxonomy): Eukaryota > Metazoa > Chordata > Amphibia > Anura > Ranidae > Rana > Rana temporaria. Next base: position 151,800,936 of record NC_053492.1, on the reverse strand, counting down.
TTTTATGGGTCCAGACACCCACCCAGAAAAAAGCTAAGAACACAGGCATAGCCCAGACACCCACCCAGACATAACCTGCAACAGCAAAAGAAGTGCAAGATAGAGAAACAGAAAGAAGACTGCAAGAGAATAAAAAGAAAAGGACCAGTAAAACAGCAACAAAGCTTTCAGGCCGGGTTAACACTGGTAAGACAAACGCTCCGACATTGGGAGCTCATGTAGCATGACGTGTGAAAGCAATGTTTCCCTATGAGAGCTGTCTTAACTGGTCCGAAAAAGTCGGGCCGACTTTGAAAATGCTCCCTGTACTACTTTGGTCCAACTTTGATCCTACTTCAGCCCATTAAATATCACTGAAGTCAGATCAAAGTCAGATTGCGGTCTTAACTGATCCGACTTTGGAATGCCACTTGTGCTCTGATGATCTTGAAGGGGAACTTCACGCCAAATAAAAAAAAACGGCATGGGTTCCCCCTCCAAGAGCATAACAGGCCCTTCAATCTGGTATGGATTTTAAGGGGAACCCTAATTCTGGGTGAACCACTACTTATATTGGCATGGGGCGGGGTCACAGGGTGACTCTCTTTTGTTGCCAACGGTTTAGACATTAATGGCTGCGTGTTCAGTTATTTTGAGGGGACAGCAAATTTACACTGTTATACAAGCTGTACACTCACTACTTTACATTGTAGCAAAATTTAATTTCTTCAGTGTTGTCACATAAAAAGATACAATAAAATATTTACAAAAATGTGAAGGGTGTACTCACTTTTGTGAGATACTGTGAATGTAAGTGTGAAACTGCTAAAGAAATGTGGATTGCAAAAGGTGTGTCAAAGAGCTACTCTCAGCAATAAACTGTATTTGATTAGAGAGCTATACCAAACCAAGTTTCTGAAAAGCAAAGATATGCAGGCTTACATAAGACCAGTGGCGGCTGAGGCTCAAAATTTTTGGGGGGCGCAAACGAAAAAAAAAAAAAAAAAAGAAAATAATTGCAGCCTCACTGTGCCCATCAAATGCAGCCACTGTGCCATCAATTGTCACCACTGTGCCATGCCATCAAACGCAGCCACTGTGCCATGCCATCAAACGCAGCCAATGTGCCATCAATTGTCACCACTGTGCCATGCCATCAAACGCAGCCACTGTGCCATCAATTGTCACCACTGTGCCATGCCATCAAACGCAGCCACTGTGCCATCAATTGTCACCACTGTGCCATGCCATCAAACGCAGCCACTGTGCCATCAATTGTCACCACTGTGCCATGCCATCAAATGCAGTCACTATGCCATCAATTCGCACCACTGTGCCATGCCATCAAACGCAGTCACTGTGCCATGCTATCAAACGCAGTCACTGTGCCATGCCATCAAACGCAGCCACTGTGCCATCAATTGTCACCACTGTACCATGCCATCAAACGCAGCCACTGTGCCCCTCAATTGTCGCCACTGTGCCAATTGTCGCCACTGTGCCAATTGTCACCACTGTGCCCTTTAATTGTCACCACTGTGCCCATTGTTGCCACTGTGCATGTCACTGTGCCCTTTAATTGTTGACACTGTGCCCATTGTCACTACTGTGCCCATTGATGCCACTGTGCCCATTGATGCCACTGTGCCCATTGTCACCACTGTGCCTATTGATGCCACTGTGCCCTTTGTCGCCTCTGTGCCCATTGTCGCCGCTGTGCCCTGTAAAATGCACTTACCTTACTCCTTTAACGTCCCTTGATGTCTTCTCCCATCTTGGTGACGCTTCAGCCAATCAGGTTACCGATAACCAGAATCGGGGAACCTGATTGGCTGAGACAGCCGTCAGTCTTATCCAAGGAACGCACCCCCCGTACGTTCTGAGGATAAGACATTCGGGAGCCAAGGGCTGTACTCGGAAAGCCTATCAGAGCCGCTGGCTCTGATAGGCACTTCCGCACAGCCAACCAGATGCCGTTATTCAGGTGGCTGGCGCTCAAGTTCCGGCCATCTCTGAATAGACCAGCGGCAGCTGGCAACAATAACATACATTCATGCAATGCATGATTGTATGTTATTAGACTCAGTGGCGGGCGAGATCCAGAGGGGGCGGCGCTCCAGCGCCCTCTATGGACGAACCGCCACTGCATAAGACACACCTTGGAAATGGTTGAACGCCCGAGAGGCATTGGAAAACAAATTAAATCATTTCTAACAGATTTTCACGTTGCAGCATTATTACGCTTGTCACAACACTTGACTTGATGCACATCCAGATGATGAACTGACATTAGAATATGCGAAGGGCAAGCTTGTGCATGAATATAACCACTTTAGTACCGCACATAGTGATATGACGTCCACAGAGGGGATCTCCCATCCCGGGTGGACGTCATATGACGTCATGGACTTTGTGCGGTGATATCTGAATGATGCCTGCAGCTAGAGGCATCATTCAGATATCATTGTTTGCCGGCGGCGATCCTGCACACCATAAGAACGATCATATCGGCGGTTCCGCCGCTTGATCGTTCTTATAGGCGGCGGGAGGGGACATCCCCCCTCCCACCGCCAGCGCCGGATAGGAAGCATAGAGATAACTAGTGACCAGATGGTCACCAGTCATCTCTATGACCGTCGGAGGAGCGGGCGCGATGTGATGACGTCACGCCCGGGTACCCGGAAGAAAACAAAGCCGCAATTGCGGCTAGTAAGCATGAGATCAGTGTTTGAAAAATGATTGCGCAAATACTGTGCAAGATAAAACGTTGCAATGACATGCTTTTTATTCCCTAGGGTGTCTGGTAAAAAAACATATATAATGTTTGGGGGTTCTGAGTAATTTTCTAGCAAAAGAATGATGATTTGTACATGTAGGAGAGAAGTGCCAGAATAGGCCTGGTATGAAGGTGGGTATAAAAGCCCTGTATTGAAGGGGTTAAGCATAAAACAGAAAGCATTAATAGTGACGGTGCTTCTGTCTCAGAGACTTCTTTAACCTCCCTGGCGGTATGATTATGTTTGGAATTTTGTACCAAAAGCGGTACAATTATTTTGCAAGGAAATTTGGCGTTTTATACTGTAGGCCTGCAATTCTTAGGAATAACTCACTTAAATCTGTCCAAACAAGAGTCTAGTAGACATCCCGGGTATGATAAAGTTTGAAACACAAAATCATAAATTATAATAAATAACTATAAATAATTATAACAAATAATAATGTAATTATAATGAAAATTATCTAATAATGTTATCAAATTAAAATCACTGAAATTTGCTCAGTTGCAGAATTGTCGCTGTCATTTTTTATGACGAATTTCTCCACAAATCACTATCGCTCAATTCTGCAAGTGATTATAATTTATTATCGCTGTTTTCTAGCTGCTCTAAAATCACTTTTGACATAAAGGGAAACTTTTGGTTGCTATGGACAATCTACAGTTTGCAGGCAGAAAGAACAGTTTTTATAAAAGTACATGTAGGACACTGGGCAGACCACTAGGGACAAAGGGTGTGTGTATTTTTTACATACAGTACTGTAATCTATAAGATTACAGTATACTGTATGTAATGTGTTTATTTACTTTTTTGAATTTAGCGCTGTTCTCCGCCCCCGTGCGTCGTAACGTCGCAGGGAACGGAGATCGGCGGCACACAGGCACTGTGTGAATCGAGCAAGGATGCCGCTCGCTCACACAGCAGGGATGCATCGCAGGATCCAGGGACAAGGTAAGTAACTTGTGCCTGTGGATGCTGCGAGGCGAGCCCGAGTCTGGCTCGGGGATACCGCTTTTGATATTGAAATCTTACCCACCCCGAGCCAGACTCAGGAATACCGCCAAGGAGGTTAAAGATAAAAAATAGAAATAAAAATAGTAATATGCAACATGAAACACGTGAATGTTTTGTGTGCAAGTAACAAGGTCATTTAAAAGCAGATTGCAGAATCTGGAAAGCTAGAATGCAAAAAAAAAAACTAACTAAACTACAAGAGGCCAAAAGGGTGAAGGAACAAATTTATTTTTTTTCAGATAATGAATATGTTTTTCAATCCAAAAGTTGCACCTCGTCTTTGCAGGCATACACCATGAGCATACACATTGATTCAGAAGCTACGAGTCACATGACAAATGACAGAAATATCTTTATTCACCTTGACCAGAGTAAAACATTAAATATCCCCACAGCCAATAGGCAAATAATGGAATCAGAAGGAATAGGAGACGGTTTTCTTTACTGAGCTATTACCCAGAGCGTCACCAGAAAGATACTTGTCCTCTTTGCCCATGCTCTTGAAACAAATCTCTTGTCAGTAAAGAAGCTCACAAAACAAGGCAATGTGGTGACCTTCCAAGATGACAGTTGCGCCATCACAAAAGAGGATTTCTTACTTGCAAAGGCTAAAATTACAGATGAAACTTGAAACAGTGTTTTCAACATTTCATGAACTAACGCCAGTGCTTCAAACTGAGGGAAATTTCATATCAGTGTCCTGTGATGATAAGCAACAATGTGAAACAGAAATAGAAATTAACACAGACAATCCAAATACTGTAAAACAAATAAACCAGGCCAAGTGGCATCTATCAGGAAATCCACTAGAAGCAATAAAGTCAGCTAAACGTCTGTCCTATGTTCTCAGAATTATGTAATGAGATGTAAAGACTTCCAACTCATGAGAAACAAAAGTGGATCAGAGCTGCTGATGAGGAGATGACAGCTCTTAGTGAACTGCAGACAGGGACACTTTCAGAGCTACCTCATGGTAGGAGTGCAATCAGCTGCAAATGGGTTTTTGAGGTCAAATGCGATTCTGAAGGCAATGTCTGTAGGTACAAAGCACGGTTAGTGCCAAAAGGGTGTTCATAAAATTTGGTAAATTAAAATTATGCTATGTTTGCTCCAGGAGCAGAACAAAGTACTTTCCAAAAACTGGTAACAGTGGGCGCCTCTCGGAAAATGGTTAAGAAACACCATGAAATCACAACGTTCTTAATGGTGATATTGAAGAGGAAATATATATGACACAGCCAGAAGGATACATAAAAATGGAGAAGAGCATCTTGTGTGCAAGTTGCAGAAATCTCTCTACGGACTTAAGCAATCAACTGGAGCATTGAATTTAAAAATAAACTAAGTCTTACTAGACAAAAGATTTATACAAAAAGAGCGTACCCATGTCTATACTGAATATGTGTGGCTTCTGCATACATGTACCGTATATACTCGAGTATAAGCCGACCCGAATATAAGCTGAGGCACCTAATTTTACCCAAAAAAATGGGAAAACATATTGACTTGAGTATAAGCCTAGGGTGTCCATCTGCATGCCTCATTGTGCCTCACTTTACCTAACTGTGTCCATGTGCATGCCTCACTGTGTCCACACCTCACTGTGTCCATGCCTCACTGTGCCCATGCCTCACTATGCCCATGACTAGACTGACGTTTAACATGGTCTATGGAAGGGGTGCCCAGGTATGAAAAATCGGTGCTCCACAGCCATAGGTTCCCCAGACAACAAACTTTGCACACTTGTAGAGGAGAAGTGGGGCTACATGTGTGCTAAGTTTGGCTGGTATCGGGTCCCCAAAGTCGGGTCCCCAAAGTCCAGGAGATCAGGCGCAAAAAGGTGACTCGAGTATAAGCCGAGGGGGGCATTTTCAGCACAAAAAAATGTGCTGAAAAACTTGGCTTATACTCGAGTATATACAGTATATTTAACTGTATGTGGATGACTTCATTGTTGCTCACAAAAAGGATAAGGAAGTTGCAAAGTTGATTGCAGTGCTTAACTAGCATTTTTAGACTGAAGATGGCAGCTTCCTGTTAAATCTAAAATCTAAAATTGAGGCAGTGCTTCAGCAGTTTGGCATGATTAAAGACAAAGAAGCAAGTACTCCCATGGACAAGGCATACCTAAAAACAGAAGGGGATGAGGATCTTTTTCCTATTAATGATCAGTATAGAAAAGCAGTGGGGGCATTACTATATATTGCAGCAACCACACGTCCAGACATCGCAGCTGTCATGTCGCTTTTCTGTAGATACATGAGTAAACCACATCAAAGAGATTGGACATCAATCAAGGAAGTCATGAAATATCTCAAACAAACAAAAAACTTGAGTCTGAAGCTGTCTGCAGCTGGTGATTTCAAACCTCATAGTATATGTGGACTCTAATTGGACAGGTGACCTAAGTATTAGCTGAATATTGAAATCATGCTTTGGAAGCTTCTTGGATACAGCAAACGGCTTTACTTTTATGTAGAATATATATTATATGACTTTTATCATAGAACAGGAAGAGAACAGGAAAAAGAAGCATACAACTACATGCACTTAGATAGACAGTACATTCTGTTATTACATTATCACAGAGAATACACACTATAATACTGCAGTGCCACCTGCTGGATAGAACGGTATAATGCATACATATAGTTCATATTATAAAGCTACTTTGCATTATATGTTGTTGTTCTTCCAACACTAAGCACTCGCAAATCCACAAGTGGTTACTTCTTCAAATTAGGAAACAGTCCTATATCTTGGTCCTGAAAGAAGCAGATCACAGTAGTTGTGTCTTCTACAGAGGCCGAATAAATTATTGCTGCCTATGTCAGTAAGAAGCTGTGTGGTTATGTCAATTGCTTGAAGATCTTGAAGAATGTCTCAGTCTACAATCTTATATGAGGACAATCAAGGATGTATCAAACTTGCCAACAATAAGAAGATTGATGCATATTGATGTCAGACATCATTACATTCATGATCTGGTTGAACAAAATGTAATTGTGTCTACGTATTGTGAAACTAATAGCAGGATTGCAGATGTTTTGACAAAACTGCTTACAAGAAACAGATTTATAGAACTGAGATAGAAAATGGGACTAATATAAGGAGTAGTAGATGTTGAGAGGGGGTGTTGAAATATAGAAATGTATTTTGTGCAACAACTACATCAGTCAGTAGATGGCAGTGTTTATAAGTTTGTAGCTGCATCTATGGTTAAACTCTATGTCATTGTCTTTTATCTATACCAAAGTTTCTGTTTCCTGACTACAAAGAAGCAGCAGATACGCCACATGTGGACTGTGCACTGTCTGTTCTGCAGGGCTATATACAGAATTTCTAACAGTTGTGTACATATGCGCCACTTCACAGGCAGGTTCAGGGTATTCCCTTGGTATGTTAGTTAAAATAATTTTGTCATTTTAATGTTGCATTAATACAATTGCTGCTCCCAGCCAAACAAAAAATTGTAAACTTTGTTTTCCTTTTGTACATGTCCCCCAGGGCAGTGCCCAGACCCCTGTCCCGCAAAACCGATTCAAACTGAACCCAGGTATTTCTGACACAGGCTCATCCATAGTCAGAACATTTTTCAAGGATACTGAAGTGCACATTTCGTACAGACAGGACAACTCGTAAGAGGCATGAAAGAGGCTATCTACATGAAACTTCAACACCATTCATCATTCACAAAACTATTTTAACATCTCTACCCTTGACAGTTTGACAGCAATTCACACCTTCATCCATGTAATTCCAATGATTAACACCAGCAAATGACAGGATTATGTAATTGGATCTGGGTGATTTTACAAACTTTCACACCTCCTATCTTGTTCTTGGACAATCAACATCTGCCTAACACATTTCAGGGAGTTTAAGTTACCTGTGTGGATATAAATTCTGGGGTGTATTCCAGACACTCGTTATAACTGAAGAAGCTGTTTGGATAAGCAGTGAAACATCTTCAACATTACAGAACAAGCCCATCTGAATGTAAATCATCACTATTAGCTATGTTTTCTTTTCCCAAACTTATAACCAACACTTCATACTGCTCTGCTTATAACTTTTAGACAAATAAAAAACAACAAGCTAGATTTCAGCTCTTAAGGGCTGTTCTGTAGCAGTTTTACCTATATATGTGTGATCCGGCTCTCCCAGGTAGGGGGCATGTGTGCGTACTGCCGTTGGCTCGCTCCCGCTGTGATTACACACAGCGGAAGCCCAGCAGCGGGTACCCCTGACTCCATGTCCGCCAGAACCCTCTGATCCTCCAGCAGAGAGGCAGAACAGCGGTCTGCCTATGTAAACAAGGCAGATCACTATTCTGCCAGAAGGGAAGACCTAGATCCTGTGTCTCTGCAAATCAGGGACATGGATCCATGTCTTCCCCAAGTAAAAGCGCCTCCCACAGTACATATAAACATTGGTCAGGCACGCAGTTAACTCTTTGTTCACCCCTGATGTTAAACCCTTCCCAGCCAGTATCATTAGTACAGTGATAGTGCATTTTTTTTAGCACTAATAACTGTATTAGGGTCACTGGTCCCCAAAAAGCGTTAAAAGTGTCAGTTAAAGGAACACTAAAGGTTTGTTTTTTATTAGATCAATTAATTGCTGTAAGCTAGAGTATTTAAATATCACTTACCTCGTTTTTCCTTTTGACCTCCAAAATACAGTAATCCAGGTTTGAAAATGCTATTTCCTGTCTCTCCTCTTCTTGCTTTCCCCCAGCATCTGAGCCGTTTTGCATGGTGGAAAGCAGAATGTGCTCACCCCCTCCCTATGACTACAGCCCTGCGTGAAGATGCTCTCTTATCCCTCACAGTCATGAAGGCTAAGCCTAATGGGAACTGTAGTTCCCATTAGGCCGTGATGTAGCAAGAATGAATGGGCACCGCAAACCAGGAAGTCAGTGAGAATAATGATTCAGGAGTGACGGAGGTGAATAAAACAGCTCGATTTCAACAGATATCAAACTAGTTATAATGAAAAACATTACTTTTTACTTTATCAGCTACTGTCAGACTTTAATTTAAGAGGAAAATATTTTTGTCTTTACAACCCCTTTAATGTCAGAATGTCCACCACAATATTCCCGATTTAAGTCGCTGATCGCCACCATTACTAGTAAAATACATAAATAAAATAAATAAAAATATCCCATAGTTTGTAGATGCTATAACTTTTGTACAAACCAATCAATACACGCGTAATGGGAATTTGTTTACCAAAAAATATGTAACTGAATACATTTTGGCCTAAATTTATGAAGAAATTTGATTTTTCACTTTGTTTTATTTAATGTGTTTTTGAGCAGAAAGTAAAAATATTTTATTTATTTATTATTTTTCAAATTGTCGGTCTTTTAATTTTTTTATAACGCAAACAATAAAAACGTAGAGGTGATCCAATAACACCAAACAAAACCTAAATTTGTGGGGAAAAGGGACATACATGTTATTTGGGTACAGTGTTGAATAACCGCGCAATTGTCACTTATATTAACATAGTGTCGTATCGCAAAATAATGCCCTGGTCATGAAGGGGGTAAATCTTCTGGAGGTCAAGTGGAGGTCAAGTAAATACATAAATAAAAAGCCAGTTCTAAAACTATGCTGATTAAGGGTTTTGACATATTTCCAGTTTTCCTTATCTCCATACCTGTTCCATATAAGTGACTCAAAGCAGTAAACCCAGAGACTAACAGACAGCCAGCAGTTACAGTAGCAGGTCAGCATTAGCAATTCCCATATTTCTTTTAGTACATGCTACTTTTTGGAGAGGAAAGCTATGGTAAATGTGGTCAAGATGCTGCAGAGCAGAGCTGTAACGTTATTAGATGGATGTACATTTGGATCTTCCTAACACTAAAATATAACAGCGAGAAGATAGTTAAAGCTGTCCATACACTGACTGAAATTCATCTGCTCCAGCAGGGACCGGACAAATGTTGTTCAGTGTGTGAGCTTCTCTGCTTGACATAAGCCTAAATTTAATCAAATTCTGTCGAAGAAATATGTTTGACAGTTTTTTATTGTGAGGCAGTTGCAGCTAATTAATAATCAATAAATTAATAAATCTGTTAATAGTCAAGAAACATGCTAGAATGACGTATGCTGGCACTAAAGCTAAGACATTTTGATAACAGTTTTCCTGAATTTAGGGTTTGTATAAGGGCTGGGCACATTTTAAAACAATATGGTGACTGGAAGCTTCTATCGTTTATACAGTAAAGACTGTACTAAAAATGTACCCTACAGCTCTTCTACAGGCAAACAACTAAATAAATAGATACAATATGTGTAAGTGAGCTATTTTATATGCTGAAGGACTTGAATTTTGCCATCTATTTCTGAGGGACTGACACACAAGACATCATGTGATATTGACCCCTAGGGTCCACAGAGTTCCTTGCTGGTCAACAGCAAGGTGTGTCCATCTGTTTCTAAGCCCTGTACTAGTATGTGACTCCTTGCCTGTGAAAGTTAGTGATAGACAGCCGTCTGTATACCCTCAGTATGACTAATGACTGAATGCCTAAGCAAGCTATCTTCCAGAACTTCTGTTACAAAATTCCCCAGAAGGAATTAATAAAGAATTCATAAAGAATGGGATTGGTTGCACCTTTTTGATGGTTTGATTTACTGAAGGACCTCCACAGGTGATCTTGAAGAAGGGTAGCAGCCTTGAGGCTAACATATTTACACAATGAGCATGGTTACCTTGAACTGGTCAGGGACCAAGCTGAAGTTGAATAATAATGCCATTTTCACTATGCTGCATATAGGGAAAGTAAAGGCCCTGTAGGTCTGGTGTGCATTGATTTTCTGTGCTGTGAGCCCAATTGCATGGAAAAGCAAACGTCCTCATGGTGACTGATCACCCGTTATGCCAAAGCTTTCCCAAGGAAAGAGTTATGATTTTCAACTGACATCAAGTTCTGGAAGAAAAGTTTTGTATCCATGATGGAATATTTAAAAGGCACAGGTCTTCTGTGTTCCAGACCTTTGTCTCTGAATGCACAGGGCCCTGAATGCTAATACCACTTTGTATAACATTCAGCTCTATTCATCCAAAATCTGCTATAGATTTTAGCAGTAGACATGCAATTGATTTTGTTCCGAATTAGTTTTTTCACAAATTTCAACTAATTTGTTTGTTTGAAAGTATCTGAATTAGCAAAAACACGTTTAACAAATTTTTCAGAATATTTCTAAATTCGAATATTCAAAAATTCGTAAATCTGAAAACCCGAAAATGAGAAAATCTGAAATAATAACTTACTAATAATAATTTAACTATTACTAACTATTACATTATAGAAATGGGGGGGGGGGTTGGCTTGCGAGTGCTCCCTAAGTCGAGAGCTCACCACGGCCGAATGTAGAACGCCAGCACCCAGGCGGGAATCCAGCAACTCACAGCCTCCAAACTCCCCAGAGCTGCCCGGGGACTCCCCGCCAACAATGTCCCACAAAAGAAAGGAGTATTGGTACCCTACAAAAAGCTTAGCACATTTTTCCTCTAGCCAGCTTCAGGGAGAGAGAACGCCCGGGCCTCGCAGTTTTCTTCATCTGATATGGACCTTCCTGATGCTGATCCAGATAATCCAAATTAAGGATTGGCTCCCCTATACCCTCGCCATTCTCCTCCGACCAGTCCGGTGTCCCAGAGCCTAGCCAAATCCAGAATCGGCTGTCTTACTGTTTCCCCTGCTCCTTCCGGTATGCACTGGCCTCAATCTCCCAGTGCATACCGGAAGGAGCGGAGGGAACAGTAAGACAGCGGACAACGCTGCAGTTTACCCTTTCAGGCTTGCTATTATTTTATTCATTGTAAGAGTCTACATGTATGTGTGTTAATTAAAATTTTATTCAAAATTACTACTCCATCAGAGTCTTCTCTCCTCCATGCTTGTCCCTGGACATGGGTTGGAGTTCTCTCCCCCTCTCCCCCCTCCCCTCTTCCAGTGATTTGCTGCAGGATGGAGAGATCGCAGGGGACAAAGGAGAGAAGTAGTGATATATTAATCCTGGTATCTTAACATCAGAAAGGATCACTCTTGAATATTGTATCAGTATCTGTTTGTGGGTCAACATATGTAGGCTCATTGTTTATTTATTATTATTTATTATATACTATATAATTTCTATTTTTCATTTTATATGAGCCATTTGGTATTACATAGATAGCACTTTATCACATATTTGCACTGTTTTGGAGTTTGTATGTATTGATTTTACACTTTTAGCGCAAGATCACTTTTAGACATATTTATTTACGTGTACAGTGAACACTATCAGATCTAGCAGCTTCTGTCTCTTAGACTTCCCCACAATCATATCTACTCACTAGTAGCGCGAGAGACTTTTTACTTTGAATATACACAGTCTCTGAACTTTTCCCCCTGTTTAGTCAGCAACTCTACACTGCTGACAATTGTGTTACAAATTTGTTCCTATTATCTTTCTTTTCTCCCTTCTGAACATTAATTACATCAGGATGCAGTCTACAGCACCTACCTAAACCCTCCACTATAAATCCCATTATCCCATCTTTCTTCTCTATACCAAAACCTGGACAATCCGAATATAGCTCTTCTGGACATTTTCCACTGAGGAAAGTCCCTGAATCAACTCTCCACCACCCAGAAGTCTACCCTGCATAAGTCCTAAATCATAATTTTTTTCTCTACAGAGCAGAACCCACCGGCTATAAAACATAACTTTCAACATACTTACCCTCAACGCAAGGCTTTAACCACCCAGCCAAGAGAGCCTTAAAGCGGTGGTTCACCCTAAAAACTACATTTTTTTTATTCCACTGCCCCTCCACATTACAATTCGATTAAGGCTCTTATTATTTTTTCCATGCTGTACATACCTTAGTACAGCATATTCACCCGTGCATCCGGGTTGCGAGTCCCGCGGGAGTGGGCGTTCCTCACATGTGTTTGATTGACATTTTGCCCAAAAACAAGCCCCCCCCGTCGCGTAAGCCGCGTCACGGTTGGCGAAAGGAGCCGAACGGTGAGTCGGCGCTATACTGCGCATTCGCGCATCGCCGTTCGGCTCCTTTCGCCAATCGTGACGCGGCTTACGCGACGGGGGGGAGCTCGTTTTTGGGCAAAATGTCAATCAAACACATGTGAGGAACGCCCACATGTGTTTGATATTACAGAAAATATCAGTCTCTACCATCCACACTGTCACTTTGTCAGAACGGCCCCATTAGCATCACTTTATCGAGCAGACCATTCCACCCCAACACATATATGTGGCGAGCCAATAATTTCCTCTTACAGGATCCCACATACGCTCCAACGCTTTCACAACATCTAGAAGATTTTTTTCTCCCTTAAATCCAATTCAGGGGAGGACCCAACGACAGTGTGAAATGCTCACAAAGCTGTAATTAGGGGAGCTTTTATCCAAATAGGATCTCAAGCAAAGAAAAAGAGGATGCAGCGCTTAGACAAACTTACTGCTGATATATCAGCTTCAGAAGCTATTAACAAAACAAATCCTTCACCATCTCTCCAAGCTCAAATCTTTTCCCTATGACAAGAACTCAGAGCTCTATTTCTAGATTCATTTGAAAAAGCTAAAATGTACTCCACAGGTAACTTAAATCCAAAATACATCACCTTTACCATCTGATTACAAATGAAAAAATGTTTAAGCCCCAAGGCATTTCTGACATGTTTAACCTATATCACAGTAGTTGCTATAATATCCGAGATGAACAAGGTACCTATCAACCCTCCCAAGTAGAAATCCAAGCTTTCCTCAACCATATTAAACTTCCCTCTCTATCCCAGCAGAAATGTTCTGCCCTTAACAAACCCTTCACTATTTCAGAAATCCTACAAGTAATTCACAACTTACCCAACTTCAAATTAACAGGCCCTGATGGGTTCACTGGGGAATATTACAACAAATTCCAACACATTCTAGCACTTCTCCTGTGTAAAGTGTATAACAATGCTGCCTCCTCTTCATCTTTCCCATCAGAAATGCTAAGTTCACTAGTAGTAACTATGCCTAAACCAGGTAAAGAACCCACATCCCCAAAAAACTTGCGGCCAATCTCCCTACTCATTATTAATCGAAAAAATGTATGTAAAACTCCTGGCAGAAAGGGTGATTGATATTCTCCTATCCCCAATACACCCTGACCAATCAGGTTTTACAAAAGGACGCCAAACCTCTGATGCAACAAGAAGATGTTATTCACCATGCTGAAACCTCTGTAACGCCTTCTCTGCTTCTTTTCTTTGGCAGCAGAGAAGGTGTTCAATACACTGGAAATACTTTGCCTCGATTCTGACAAAATTTGGTTTCCAGGGTCAAATATTCAAAGCCATTATGGCTCTATACGCCACTCCATCAGTATATGTCTACACATCCGACATCCTCTCAACCCCATTCCAAATAATTGAAGCAGACAAGGTTGCCCTTTATCACCCCTATTCTTTAATCTACTAATGGAACCCCTAGCAGAACATATTAGAGCAAATACACCAATCTCCGGTACCCCCTCTACCACACATGAACACAAGATCAGCCTATTCACTGACGATGTCATTCTAACGATTACCAACATCACTACCCTCAACATCACTACCTGCAGTCCAAAAAACACTCTACTGGTTCAGCGAAGTCCCATATTATAAAGTAAACAACACAGAGTCCTTTATTCTTAATTTAGGCATAGATGCAACATCTAGCATCCACCTCCAAAACCGATTTGCATATGCATGGGAAGACAATAGTATATCTTACTGAGGAATACAATTAGCCAAATTCACTAGAACCCTTTTTCAAACCAATTATATACCATTTTGCACCAAATTGCAACAAGATCTCAACAATCTAGCAAAATTGTAAATTCTCCTGGATGGAAAGGCTGGCGGCATTAAAAATGCTAGATCTCCCTCAACTTATCTTTCTCTTCAGAACACTTCCAATCCCAATCCCACTTACCTACTTTAAGTCACTACAATCTATTCTATTTAAATTTGTATGGCAGGGGGAAAAATCTTGTTGCACTCATGCGAAACTCATAAAACAATGTTCAGTATGGAGAACAGGATATATTGACTTTGGTGATTATGACTTAGCTTCTATACTCACACAACTTAAAGAATAGTATTGTGTATGTGCTCATTTGCAGGTTGTTCGGGGCTGGCTTGTTTTGCCGGGTGGGAGGTGTGTCTCTCCTGCCCTTAGCTGATTGGTCCCTGTGTCTGTCTGGGCCGTCTTGCTGCCTTGGAGGAGTGGAATGTTGGGCCGGTTGGCTCTTGTGGGTGTTCATCCCGCCTGGCTGCCTTGGATTGGTGTGTTGTTTTGGACTGGCTGGGTCACGCTTGCGCGGTGGAGCCATGCGTGTCTCCCTCGGATTGCGTGACGATGACGTCATGACCGGGCGTAATTTTGCTCAATACAGCCAGGCTACACATGCACAGTGCAGCCATCGACGGCTCCCCCAAGTCGCACAGCTATGATGTCACGGACGGGACATACAAATAGTGTGAGATGGCTGTAGTGTGTACAACTCTCCCACAGACTGTCACTACGGGCGGAGGAAATTTGAGGATTTAACACCCCCAATGGTAGGTCTCTTCCTATCAGGCAATTAATTTGGTTATGAGAGCGGTCTGACTATAACTGGTTGATGATGGCTGCAAGTGAGAGGGTTGGATGTATGGCTGCAACCCTGCCTAAACCAACCCCTCTTTCATATATATTGTTCGTTGCAGATGCTGCCTTTGGAGAAGTGATTGTCATATCTGTTTCACTAATGGGAAGCTTCATATCTACTCCATGAACTCCACAATCACTGGTACCCACTAGCAAGCAGATCTTCTGAAAGCATTGTTCCCAGTACTAAACTTCTGGGTAATATCCCAAATAAGGATCTCTACCAGAGTTTATGTTTATTTGGTGAGCATTCATATGTTGTTGGCTCTAGTATTACTATGATCCTTTTTCATTTTCTGTTTTATGCTATGGCTCCCCCTGTTTGGCCAGCTTTCTCTGGCCACCTTACTAATTAAAGGGTTTTTCTATATACAGAACTGGATCTATTCGGAGTGAGAAAATGACCTTATTTTATATATTTGTCTGCATTTCTCCACTGACACCTTCTCTGCCCGTATCCCTCTTCTCTTTTACTTTTCATATTTGGAATGTAAGTTATCATTATTAGTGTTGCTCACGAATATTCGCATTGCGAATATTCGACTCGAATATAGCATATTCGAGAAATCGCGCTATATTTCGAATTTCGCGGTGAATATTCGCAATTCCGAATATTCGCATTTTTTCAATTTGATTTTTAAAACAGATCACATCCTATCGACGTCTAAAAGCATTGCTGGTATGATTAGAGACCCTGAGCCGAGTAGCTAAGCTGAGGCGATCCTTTTATATTGCCAAATTGAAAAAAAAAAAATTGCGATTTTTCGCTATTGCGAATGCGAATATGATTGCGAATTTTCGATAACTGTGGTAGGAGAACTCTGATTGTCTCTGATGCAAAAGTATGTGTATGTTATGAATATTTGTATGTTTGATATTATTATTTTTTGTAAGAAGGAAAAAATTGCGCATACCTTAAAAAAGGGGAGAATACAGCAGCAACTCAAAAATGTTATACAACCTAAATTAATACAAGACAGAAAATGGAGTCGCTCTACAAGAATAAAAAATATGTCTAGTGACAAGACATGTGGGCAAATTATAAAATAAGCAAGCGCAAATAACTTGTGAAATACACAGTGAAACAAATATATAAAGAAATATAGTCCCAATAATAGAAAAATAATCTTTCATAAAAATGTCTTTGATATGTGAAGTGAAAAAAAGTCCAAAGCATGCAGCATGAACGTGTTCAATCTTCAAGGTGTTTGATTGACAAATGGCTGTGACAGATGGATAGAGTAAAGAATCACCACCAATGCAAAACACTTTTTATTTTGTATTGTAAAATATCACGAATATTCTGAGCCAATCAGAGTGCTCCTTCCGCATTTGCCGAATATTCGCAATTATTTTGTATTGTAAAATATCAAGAATATTCTGAGCCAATCAGAGTGCTCCTTCTGCATTTGCCGAATATTCGCAATTATTTTGTATTGTAAAATATCAAGAATATTCTGAGCCAATCAGAGTGCTCCTTCTGCATTTGCCGAATATTCGCAATTATTTTGTATTGTAAAATATCAAGAATATTCTGAGCCAATCAGAGTGCTCCTTCTGCATTTGCCGAATATTCGCAATTATTTTGTATTGTAAAATATCACGAATATTCTGAGCCAATCAGAGTGCTCCTACAGCATTTGTCGAAATTGCGCAATAAATATCGCATTCGCATGTTGCGATATTTCGATAAAATATCACGAATATTCTGAGCCAATCAGAGCGCTCCTACAGCATTTGTCGAAATTGCGCAATAAATATCGCATTCGCATGTTGCGATATTTCGATAAAATATCACGAATATTCTGAGCCAATCAGAGTGCTCCTACCGCAGTTATCAAAAAATCGCAATTATTTTCGCATTCGCAATAGCGAAAAATCGCAATCATTTAATTTCGATAAAATATCACGAATATTCGAATTTAGCGAATATATCTCGAATATTCGAATATATATTCGAGATATATCGCGAAATCGAATATGGCATATTCTGCTCAACACTAATCATTATATATATATATATATATATATATATATATATATATATATATGTATATATATATATATATATATATATATATATATATATATATATATATATATATATATATATATATATATAGGAATGTGATGGACACAATTATAACATTTTTCTGATACTATCATTAATATTATGTAGCTATATTGGCCCAGACAACTATGTTGGTCCCTCTTTCTTTGTTTCCCCTTCCCCTCCCCTTCACACACATTTCTGGCCATGTCTGTTTTCTTTCAATTAGACCAGTAATGGGCCATGCAACAATGTTTCAACATGCAAAAGGCAAAGACTAGTAATTTGTATTGCTTATTTATTTGTTGCTTATTTATTTATTGTAAAATTTGTCTTATTATTACCTTGTAGAACTCGTTTTAAAGCTTCTGAAGAAGCGTTTTCTTTCAACGCGCAACATGTCGGGCTGAGCATCGTATGACATATCACCTTTTGCAAACCCTCAGGGTGTCGTTATAATTACTAATAGGAAGTGGTTGCTAGTTCTCCACCTTTATCTATCTATTGTACCCCTAGGTTATAGGTGCTGTGTTATATAAAATTTCTAGTGTTCTTAGGCATTCTTAGGAAAGGCCTCAATTGTGATTTTTATGTGTATCAATGATTTTTATGTTTTTTCAATAAATATCCCATTTTTAACTTAATACGCCTTCAAAGTCCATCATCTGCCATATATGTTTTTCCAAAGAGTAGTTCTTACCTTCTCCTACCACAATTTGGGGAATTATAGAATCATACTATATACAGGGACACTCCCTATATCCCTGGCATACCACTGGGAAATCGTGTCCCTACACATATACCTCCCACCATGCTTTGATAAAAGCATAGAAATCTTTAATCCAATTAACCCGCTCCTACCCTCACTCCACCACCCTGAAAAAAAACTATTTCAGCATTACACCACATTATGGATTGAATATCCTTCACACCCTTGCAGGCGAAAGGCATAATGTATATTAATGACCAATTTGACAAAGACTCTATCTGTCCTTTCCAACCCTCCAAAAAACATTCTCCTCCCAAACTCAGATCCATACAAATAACTTTGGACAAAAGTTGTATATCAACGGCGAACACGGAGTAAATGGATATTGTTAAATCTATGAAAGCTTACCCCTCTTCCTCAGTACTGTAAGAATATATAGGTTATAGCCACCATCTAATCAATGACATTTCTCTCCTAGTTATCAGAAACTGAATATCTCTGAAGAAATGTACTGCATATCTGAACTAAAATTAAGTAAAACACTTATAATATGTACACTGTATACCTGAAATTACTATACAACTGTAACTAATAATATTAATAATAAAAACATTTGTATTATTTTTATTTCTTATTAATTTGTTCTGTTCCATTTATTTAGATGCGACATTCGTTATTTTTGATAATTCGTAACTTCGGATAAACTTCACTCTTTGTTACGTTCACTATCAGCCAAATTGTTAAGGAAATTCCAATATCTATAATTTAATAGTTAGTTATTATTAGTTAGTTAGTTATCCTTTTGAATTTTTGGATTTTCTTTCTTATTTTTGGATTTTTGAATTTATTAATTTTCGAATTTACAAATGTACAAATTGCAATCATAACAAATGACCTGAAAAAACAAAAAATAAATAACGACTGAAGTGAAAACAAAAGCAAATAACATTTTTGGCAGTGCAAATGTCTATTTGGCAGGCTGCCTGCAGCGGGTTGGATGCTTCACCTGTCCCTCCAAGACAAATTAAAATACTAGGAGGGATGCGCTGCAACTGGAAAGCCCCAATAGACAAAAGTCACAAACAACCCTTATCATCCACCAAGGGATTCACAGCCTTAGTGGTTTATTCGCACCCTCCTTAACATGCTTGGGAGTCTCACAATGGAAAAGAAGTAACATTGAACTAATCACATCTTTGCAGTACATGCCTAGAACAAAACAGAAAGTGGTGTAACTGTGTACTCTCATTGGAGTTGGCCTTCGGCATCTCTGTAAATAAAACCTCAACTGCGACCCATAAAGGCTATGTGTGTTGGCTCCAAAAAATTCTAAAGAATGTGTCTGAGAAAGCTGAAATGGCTGCTGATGCTGGTGGCCTGGTGTGCCAAAACCCACAAGGTCTCAAAGAGTTTAGCATATGACTAAATAATGTTTTAGAAGTATGCAAGAAAACCAGAACACACAAACATCTGCAGTGTGAACTAGAGACAAAATACAGATAATGTCCCTGGTAGAAATGATAGTTTCCCATATACTGCAATACAAGCTTGCTAACCAATTAAAAGCAGTAATATCTCATTGTTTTTGACTTATATGGTGTACCTGGGTAACAATTTAACTTCAGTATATTTTCATTAAAATACAAAATCTCCCCCAGTATTTTGATTTCATGATTTGTATTTACCATTTTACATATTGGGGTTTAGTGGCACTTTAAGAATTCTGGTAAATTAGAAAATGCTCTAGGCAAGATAATTTAGTGAAATCATCACTTTACATAAGCGTTGTGATTCTTTATACTGTTAGTGTAATAATGAAAATGTTCTGCAAGCGCCTGTCGAAACAGTGAGTCAGATCATTTGAAAGCGGTGACTAATATAATTGTCCCCACTTAATGTACTGTCGTCAGGTTCAGGCAAGTAATGTTCTCATGAATGCAAATGCTGTGTTTTATAGAGGTGTTTACATAATGCAGCATTTTACTAGTCTCAGGATGGGGATATTTAATAAACCGTGGAAAGCAGGTGTGCCCTACATTTGAATAACTTTCTACAGTATGTGCAGTTTAGTTGGTTATACTGTGCTGAAGATTGCTTCTGCTCCTGGACGTCTATGGCCCCGTACACACAAGAGGATCGATCCGCTGAAATTGATCCGCGGATCGGTTTCAGTGGATAGATCCGCTGGTGTGTACGATCCAGCGGATATTTATCCGCGGATATATTTCGGGCCGATTTCCAGCGGATAAAAATTTCTTAGCATGCTAAGAAATCTATCCGCTGGAATCGGCTCCAGCGGATCGATACGGTGGTCTGTACAGACTCACCGGATCGATCCGTCCGAACCCATCCCTCGCATGCGTCGTAATGATTCGACGCATGCGTGTATATCCTTATATGACAGCGTCACGCACGTCGCCGCGTCATCATCCCGGCGACGGCGCGACACATCACCGCGGACGGAATTCCGCAGGGATTTTGATCTCCTGGTTAGTACAACCAGGAGATCAAAATCCGCCAGAGGATTTATCCGCGGATACGGTCCGGAGGACCGTTTCGGCGGATAAATCCTCTCGTGTGTACCCGGCATTAGGCTTTCAAGGCTGACAAGATACATCATTATAGGGGTCCTCTGGACTACACAAATGTTTCCAATAAGTGAAAAGCAACATGAGGTTTCAATGGAACTGAAGTTAGTGTGCAGGACTGGGTTTTCATTGGAGGCACATTAACTTTTCCACGATACAATATTTCCCTATACTAGGCTTTTTTCCTTTTACACAGATTTTACTGGTTTTAGGATATTGTGATAATGTGTAAATAAGATGAATATTTTTATACTAATGATCAAATCTAGACATGTGCAATTTGTTTCGTTCCAAATTTTCTTTTAACAATTTAGACAAATTAGTTAATTCGGAAATATCCAAATTAACGAAAAACCCTTTTAAAGAATTTTTCAGAATATTCGGAAATTTGAATATTCGAAAATTTGTAAATTTGTAAATTCGTCAATCCGAAAACCTGGAAAACTCAAAAATCAGAAATAACTAACTAATAATAATTCAACTATTACTAACTATTAAATGATAGATATTGGATTTTCCTTTCAATTTGGCTGTTAGTGAACGTAATGAATAAGAATTTATCCGAAGTTACAAATTATCCGAAATAACGAATGCTGAATCCAAACGACTAGAACGTAACAAATGAATAATAATAAATAACAACAAACTTTTTATTATTATTTATTATTAATTTGTTCTGTTCCATTTGTTTAGATGTGGCATTGGTTATTTTGGGTAATTTGTAACTTCTGATAAATTCGTATTCTATACGCTCACTAACAGCCACATTTGAAAGAAAATTCCAATACCTATAATTTAATAGTTAAATATCATTAGTTAGTTATTCTTTTGAATTTTTGGGTCTGGGTCTGCATTCCTTTTAGATGTGATTTCCTATTGGAATTATCTCACCAAAAATGTAATTTTTGTTGCAGGGGATGCCTGAAAGCTGACTCGTATCTTGTGAGTGCAGACTTCTGGAAAAACAGAACACCTCCAGGTAGCCATATTGCATTGCATTATATGGAAAACTACAGCGCTACAGATTGAAAAGGAAAAGTAATTTTTTATTACAAACTACGTTTTATGGGTAAGTACCGGAGAATGATGGGACTGTGACATCATAAGAGGCCTATATAAATCGGTGCGGTGCAAGCCGCACACCTGGCATTACAGCGGGAAGAAGCGTCGCATCAACATTGGAAGAAGAGAAGAAGGCAGAAGATGGCAAAGAAGAGCGGGCTGTGCTGCCACTAGTAATTGAGCTAACACGAATATAGCGGCGGCCAGCCCTGAAGGAGAAGGCAACGGAGAGCGAGCGGGAGAAGAAGAAGAAGCAGGGAGCGCCGAGACGACAGCGGAGAGCAGAGAAGATGGAAGAAGACCCCTGGAGAGTGGAGAAGACCCCCGGAGAGCGGAGAAGACCCCCGGAGAGCGGAGAAGAGAGCGGAAGAGAACGAGACGGCGGCGAAGACACCCCCCCCGTCGAAGAAGAAGGCCCCCCTCCTAAAAGAGCTAAAGAAGAGAGGGGGGGGCCCCGGAGCTGACTAATAAATTAATTTAAAAACCCTGTGTCGTGTTTTTTTTTCTTTTACACTTTGCCTCCAGGTGAATGGGTAGGGGTACGATGTACCCCATATTCATTCACCTAGGGTGGGGGGCCGGTATCCGATTCCGATAAGCCCCCCGCACGCAGACCACGACAACCAACGGCAAGGGTTGTCGGGAAGAGGCCCTGTCCTTATCAACATGGGGACAGGGTGCTCTGGGGTGGGGGGGCCACAGTGTGCCCCCCTGCCCCAGAGCACCCAACCCCCCCATGTTGAGGGCATGCGGCCTGGTACGGCTCAGGAGGGGGGACGCTCGCTCGTCCCCACTCCTTTCCTCACCGGCCAGGCGGCGTGATTTGGATACGGGTCTGGTATGGATTGTGGGGGGACCCCCACGCTGGTTTTTCGGCATGGGGGGTTCTCCTTACAATCCATACCAGACCTAAGGGCCTGGTATGCACCTGGGGGGGGAACCCATGCCATTTTTTTATTTAAAATTTGGCGTGGAGTTCCCCTTCATGATTCATAAATTTTGCCGTGGGTAGAATTGGCGGGAATCCAAGTCAGATCCCCGTCGCTTCTATGGCAGCTTTTTCCCCAGCGCGGCAAGCCGGCTCGGCACTGGCTCCCGCGATGGGGCTCGTAGGTGGTCAATCTCGCCGAGAAAGGTAGCGAGATTGACACAATATCGCGGTCACCCACTGTACAACACTATGACGAGCCAAAAAAAATAAGTTCAATGCTTTCAAGCATGCATCGACTTGATTCTGAGCATGCGTAGATTGTTCTCCGATGGAGTTCCCCAAAGACGATCGGATTTTTCTATCGTTTTTTTATCCATAGGAAAAATTTAAAACATGTTCTATTTTTTTTCACCAATGGAAAAAAGACCGATGGGGTCCACACACAATCGGTTTGTCCGATGAAAACAGTCCATCCGTCGGACAAACCGATCGTGTGTACACGGTTAAAAGGTTAATATGCAAGTTATTGTCATAAAAAATGTTAGGGGAGCCATTTCCTGCCCCAGGGGACATGTATCAATGTAAAAAAAAGTTTCAAGTACAATCCGATCGTTTGTACATGGCTTAAGTGTTTGTTTCCAGCAGACTATCATACATTGGGCCTGATTTACTATGCTCTGTGCGCTGCGCTGGTTCATGCGTTAATTAGTACTCCGGGTGGAGGCTTAATTGGGCGCATGAACCAGCGTAGCAGCCGGCGCATTGAAAGTAATATGTTAAGCCGCGCCGAACTCCCTATAGAAGTCTATGGGAGAAATCAAAAGTGTTCATTTTAAAGGCTAATCTGCTAGTTTTGTCCTAAAAAGTGTTTGGGGACCTCAGTCCTGTCCCAGGGAACATGTATCAATGCTTTTTTTATTTTTTAAAACGGCCGTTTTTTCGGGAGCAGTGAAATTAATAATTCTTAAAGTGAAACAATAAATGTGAAATATTCCTTTAAATTTCGTACCTAGGGGGGGTGTAATGTCAGCATGTGAAATAGCGCATTTTTCCCGCACTTAGAACTCCCCCTGCACAAAATGACATTCAGAAGGAAAAAAGTCATTTAAAAATTCACACGCGGCTATAATGAATTGTCGGCTCTGACAATTCTAAAGGGATTCATTCATAAAACAAACAAAAAAATGTGTAGGGGTTCCCCCAAATTAAATTACCAGGCCCTTCAGGTCTGGAATGGATATTAAGGGGAACCCCGCCGTAAAAAACAAAAAAAAAAAAGACGTGCGGTTCCCGGCAAATATCCATTCCAGGCCCTTCAGGTCTGGTGTGGATTTTAAGGGGAACTCCACCCCAAATTGAAAAAAAAATGGCGTGGAGTCCCCCTAAAAATCCACACCAGACCCTTATCCGAGCACGTTGACCTGGCCGGCCGCAGAAAAGAGGGGGGGACAGAGTGCGGCCCCCCCTCTCTCCTGAACCGCACCAGGCCACATGCCCTCAACATGGGGAGGATGTCCCCATGTTGATGGGGACAAGGGTCTCATCCCCACAACCCTTGCCTGGTGGTTGTGGGGGTATGCGGGCGGGAGGTTTATCAGAATCTGGAAGACCCCTTTAACAAAGGGGACCCCCAGATCCTGACCCCCCCCCTGTGTGAAATGGTAACGGGGTACATTGTACCTCTACCATTTCACCCCAAAAAAAATGTCAAAGTGTTAAAAATGACAGTAGCCGGTTTTTGACAAATCTTTTAATAAAATCTTCTTTTCTTCTTTCCTTCGGGTTTCTTCCGCTGCTTCTTTCTTCTCGTCCACATCTTGCCCGACATCTTCTTCTATCTTCTCCGTCCGTCCTTCAGCCTTCTGGTCCCGCATCTTGTGTCTTCTGCGGTCTTCTTCTCGGTCCGCCAGCCTTCTCGTCCGCATCTTGTGTCTTCTCCGGACCCAGCGTTTGAATTTGAATTGGCCGTCGTCTTCCCGCTCCTGGGACCCGCCCGGGAACTTCTTCTCCGGGCGGCGCGATTGAAATTGAATTCCCCCGCTGTGTGACGCTCTGTGACCCCGCCCCCCTCTGACGCACATGACCTTCTAAGGAGTTTACTTGTGGCGTCAGAGGGGGGCGGGGTCACAGAGCGTCACACAGCGGGGGAATTCAATTTCAATCGCGCCGCCCGGAGAAGAAGTTCCCGCCGTGTCACACTCATGTGACCCCGCCCCCCTCTGACGCACATGACCTTCTAAGGAGTTTACTTGTGGCGTCAGAGGGGGGCGGGTCCCAGGAGCGGGAAGACGACGGCCAATTCAAATTCAAACGCTGGGTCCGGAGAAGACACAAGATGCGGACGAGAAGGCTGGCGGACCGAGAAGAAGACCGCAGAAGACACAAGATGCGGGACCAGAAGGCTGAAGGACGGACGGAGAAGATAGAAGAAGACGTCGGGCAAGATGTTGACGAGAAGAAAGAAGCAGCGGAAGAAACCCGAAGGAAAGAAGAAAAGAAGATTTTATTAAAAGATTTGTCAAAAACCGGCTACTGTCATTTTTAACACTTTGACATTTTTTTTGGGGGTGAAATGGTAGAGGTACAATGTACCCCGTTACCATTTCACACAGGGGGGGGGTCAGGATCTGGGGGTCCCCTTTGTTAAAGGGGTCTTCCAGATTCTGATAAACCTCCCGCCCGCATACCCCCACAACCACCGGGCAAGGGTTGTGGGGATGAGACCCTTGTCCCCATCAACATGGGGACATCCTCCCCATGTTGAGGGCATGTGGCCTGGTGCGGTTCAGGAGAGGGGGGGGCCGCACTCTGTCCCCCCCTCTTTTCTGCGGCCGGCCAGGTCAACGTGCTCGGATAAGGGTCTGGTGTGGATTTTTAGGGGGACTCCACGCCATTTTTTTTCTCAATTTGGGGTGGAGTTCCCCTTAAAATCCACACCAGACCTGAAGGGTCTGGTATGGATATTTGGGGGGACCCCACGCCATTTTTTTTTCAATTTGGGGTGGAGTTCCCCTTAAAATCCACACCAGACCTGAAGGGTCTGGTATGGATATTTGGGGGGACCCCACGCCATTTTTTTTCAATTTGGGGTGGAGTTCCCCTTAAAATCCACACCAGACCTGAAGGGTCTGGTATGGATATTTGGGGGGACCCCACGCCATTTTTTTTTCAATTTGGGGTGGAGTTCCCCTTAAAATCCACACCAGACCTGAAGGGTCTGGTATGGATATTTGGGGGGACCCCACGCCATTTTTTTTCTCAATTTGGGGTGGAGTTCCCCTTAAAATCCACACCAGACCTGGAGGGTCTGGTATGGATATTTGGGGGGACCCCACGCCATTTTTTTTTCAATTTGGGGTGGAGTTCCCCTTAAAATCCACACCAGACCTGAAGGGTCTGGTATTTATATTTTTAGGGGGACCCCACGCCATTTTTTTTTCAATTTGGGGTGGAGTTCCCCTTAAAATCCACACCAGACCTGAAGGGTCTGGTATGGATATTTGGGGGGACCCCACGCCATTTTTTGGGGGGGTTTTTACGGCGGGGTTCCCCTTAATATCCATTCCAGACCTGAAGGGCCTGGTAATTTAATTTGGAGGGACCCCCTTTTTTTTTTTTTTTTTTTTTTTTTAATGAGCAATGACTGTATTCTTTATAGCCATGAGTACTTTAAACTTCCTTTTTTTTGTTTCACTTCAGAAATGACATCTTGTACAGGGACAGTTCTAAGCACGGGAAACATGCGTGTACCCCCCCTCCCCCCCTGTATGAAATTTAAAGGAATATTTCACTTTTATTATTTCACTTTAACCACTTCCATACCGCGCCTATTCTGGCACTTCTCTCCTTCATGTAAAAATTATATTTTGTTCCTGGGAAATTAATCAGGACCCCCAAACATTATATATAATTTTTTAGCAGACACCCTAGGGAATAAAGTTAGCGGTCATTTTTTATTTGATTTCCAACGGTATTTGCGCAATAATTTTTCAAACGACTTTTTTTTGGCCCAAAAAAAAAACACGGTTCATGAATAAAAAAAAAAAAGTAAAGTTAGCCCAATTTTTATGGATAATGTTAAAGATGATGTTACACCGAGTAAATAGATACCTAACTTGTCAATACCTCACATGTGTGGTTTGAATGGTGTTTACATATGTGGGCGGGACTTACATGCATATTTGCTTCTGAGTGCGAGCTTCTAGGGACAGGGGCGTTATTTTTTTTTTTTTTTTTTTTTACCTCATATTTTTATTCTTGCACTTTTTTGACACTTTTTTTGATTTTGGATCACTTTTCTTCCTATTACAAGGAATGTAAACATCCCTTGTAATAGGACTAGTGTGTGACAGGTCCTCTTTATGGAGAGAGGCGGGGTCAATAAGGCTGGAAAGCATGGTATTGAAAAAAAAAAAAAAAGTTCTCATGCTTTCAGCTGCAATCATGTTCGTTCAGCACAGTGGTGTAGTGTATAGCACTTTGACCTAGCAGCAAAAGAGTCGTTGGTTCGAATCCCGCCCGTGACAGCATCTGCATAGAGTTTGCATGTTCTCCCTGTGCCTGCGTGGGTTTCCTCCCACAATATAAAATCACGCTGTAAATCGGATCCGGTCTAAATAAGCCCTAATATGCAGTAGTATATTTAGGTTTTGTTCTGCCCTAGGCCTGACTACATATCTGCACCTCCTAATAGAAAAATGACCCACCCCTTCCTGTCAAAGCCACACCCTGTTTTTGTATGACCCGCCCAGTAATTTTCAGGGGACCCACACACTAGTTCTGGGGGGCACTGGATTCCCTTAACCACTTCCGTACCAGGCACTTACGCACCTTCCCGCCCAAGCCAATTTTCAGCTTTCAACACTGTCGCACTTTGAATGGCAATTGCGCGGTCATACAACACTGTACCCAAACAAAATTGGCGTCCTTTTTCCCCCACAAATAGAGCTTTCTTTTTTTGTTATTTGATCACCTCTGCGTTTTTTTTTTTTTGCGCAACAACTAAAAAAATACTGCAAATTTTAAAACAAAAAAACGTTTTTATTTTTTTAGGTTAATTTTTTTGTAAATAAGTTTTTCTCTTTCAATTACGGGCACTGATATGGCGGCACTGATGGGCACCGATGAGATGGCACTGATGGACATCGATGAGGTAGTACTGACGGGCACAGATGAGGTGGCATTGATTGGCGGCGCTGCTATGCGGCACTGATGGGCACTCATAGGCGGCACTGATGGGCACTCATGGGCGGCACAGATGGGCGGCACTTATGGGTGGCACTGATGGATACTTATGGGTGGCACAGGTGGGCACTGTGCATGGATGGGCACTGTGGGGTGGCACTGATGGACACTGTGGGGTGGCACTGATTTTCCCAGTCAGTGCCCATTTGTGGGCACTGATTGGCATCTTTTTTCTTATTTTTTATTGCTTTTTGTTTTTTTGTTCTATATTTTTTTTGTTTTTGCACACCCTGGTGGTCCAGGGTGGGCATCCCTGGTGGTCCAGTGTGGTGATCCGAGGGGGGGCTGCGCTGATAAACAATCAGCGCGAACGCCCCCTGTCAGGAGAGCCGCCGATCGGCTCTCCTATACTCGCTTCTGTCAGACGCGAGTGAGGAAGAGCCATTGATGGCTCTTCCTGTTTACATCGTGATCAGCCGTGATTGGACATGGCTGATCACGTGGTAAAGAGTCTCCGTCTCCGTGAGAGACTCTTTACCGAGATCGGAGATGCAGGGTGTCAGACTGACACCCCGCATCACCGATCGCCGCGCTGCGTGCCCCCACAGGCGCGTGCGGCATGAAATCCTGCAGGACGTCCTGTCAGGATTGTGTAACCACTTCCCGGACGTAAATCGGCCATAGGCTGGGCGGGAAGTGGTTAATTTGCATAGTTTTTCTCTCACTTCCTGTTTGGCTATGGGGCAGGAAGTGAAGGCAAATCTCCCCAATTGGACACAGATAATACAAAATAAACTGACAGGGCCTATAACCCTCCCTCACTCTATCCAAAATTAAAGAAAATAAAACTTGTTGATTATAGTTCTTGTCAGGGGCGGACTGACCATTGAGTCACTCGGGCACTGCCCGAGGGCCCCATGCCACTAGGGGGCCCCATCCGGGTTGCCAGGCTCAGTAAAACCAGGGACAGTATGTAAAAATCTGTGTTTTTTTTACATCTGTCCCTGATATGTCCGAAAATGACATGCTTTTAATGTGAATATCCCAAGATTTTAGCTGCCCGCCTCTGCACTACCTCCTGGCGTGGTGGTCATCTGTAAGCCAGAGGGGCCCCATAATCTTCTATTGCCCAGGGGCCCCATGAGTTGTCAGTCCGCCCCTGGTTCTAGTTTAAGCACAAATTTCATAGAGTTTTATTGAGAGCCCTAAGAAAATATAACCATGCCAATAGGCCAGGATAGAGCGTTGCTAATATGTAGGAATGTGTGCGTTAGAGCACCCCACCCAATGTTAACTAAAAAATTATTAATTTGCAAATAAGTATTATCTGCTCATTTTTTGGGGATGTCTGCACCCCTGATAGTGACAACATTTGTGAGGTGTCTTCACCCTTTCTAATTCATTCACTTCCTGTCACATAGCCAAACAGGAAGTGAGGGTAAAACCTTACTAATATCTTTTCTTGGGGACACAGAGATCAATCTAAATAGTTTTCCATTATGTAAATTGCACTCTAGCATTTTGCTGTGTACACCCCAAATTATTAGGGATCTTGGACTTTGGGGTCCATTGACTAAAGGCAAATCCACTTTGCACTACAAGTGCAAAGCAAGGAAGAAAGAAAACAAAACAACTTTGCTTCTACAGGATTGGATGTTAAAACCATCAGTGCTTCCTCTCTGATTTTCAGCAACTATGCTTGTACTGCAGAGTGGCTTTGCCTTTACTAAACCCCAAACTAAATAATCATTTGGGGCAGGGATCCTCAAACTACGGCCCTCCAGCTGTTTTAGAACTACACATCCCATGAGGCCTTGTAATGCACTGACATTCACAGACATGACTAGGCATGATGGGAATTGTAGTTCCTGAACAACTGGAGGGCCGTAGTTTGAAGACCCATGATTTGGGGTGTACACAGCAGTGCTGGAGTGCAATTTGCTTAATGGGGACACTAGTTAGATTGACCTGTGTCCCCAAGAAATGACACTGGTAGGGTTTTAACCTCACTTCCTGTTCAGCTGTGTGACAGGAAGTGAAGCCAATTTTAAGAAAAGGGACACAGAAGAATCAAAAGGGCCGATTCTGTGAGGGGAGACCACACTCGATGCAGTCACGCAAGCGGATTAAAGAAACTCGCTTTAGAAAGCTGACTGACGACTAGAGAGAGGAACAAGAAGCTACCTTCGAGACGCCATTTTGTGGCCTTTAAGACACCACTGTCTATATTGTGACACAGCACCTATAGGAGGCTCTGAGTTGGATGCCAGGCCCTATATTATTTATGTTCCCTGGTTTTCAATGCTTAAAGACAGACCCAATATCCGCCAGAGGAGTATTGTGTGAAGAAAATGCTATATGTACAAGAGGTAAGAGTCAGCATCTGCAATGTTCCTTAGGCCCTCTGGCTGTGATGATTATTCACCTCAGAGCTGATTATTTTACCTCACAATTTGTGCTGCTGGGATGAAGGCTTGTTAAAAGGGGACTTGCCTTACCACTGACCTCTGTCATGGGATGAAATCATACTGACTTTTTATAATACAAAGATACTAGAGTGATATACATAAGAATTGAACATTACCATATTACCATTCTGTGGTAGATATATTCAGAGACTGGTACATGCCTGTTAAATCATATAGGAATAAGAAAAAGGGCAAAGTAAACAATAAGCAAGCTGCTGTTGCAAGGGATCCTTCTAAGATGTCAACAGTACCTCTAACGTATGCTCAATGCACAGCAAATGTGAATTCATCACATATGGATCCTATTCCCTCTATAATACACCACACTTTACCTCAGGAACCGATCCCTGGGAAATCTAATCAACTGTCGTCTATGTTGATTCCCTCATGTGAAACAGTAAATGCTACAACAAATAGTAAACAGGCTCTTGATGTTACCTTTAATGTGTCTGAACTGTATGCTAGAATATCTGAAATGCTGGAAAGAGGATTGGCACAAACTGCTGATAGGATAACTGGAGAAATTAGAGCTGATTTTCAAAATCTAGGTTCAAGATTTGAAACTATTGAACATAATTTGGATGTTAATGTTGCTAGGACAACTCAAAATGCCGATCACCTACAATACATGCAAGATCAGCTGGAATTAGCACAAGCCAGGATCGATGAACTTGAAAATAGATCTCGGAGAGGGAATTTTAGGATCAGAGGCCTTCCTGAATCTGTTCTTGATATTGACTCTGCAGTACAGGATATTATCAAAATGTTGTTGCCGCACATTCCAGCCCACAAGTTGGACTTAGACCGCGCTCATAGGTCACTGGGACCTATACGGAAAGATGGCTTGCCAAGAGATATAGTGATTAAACCTCATTATTTTTCTACTAAGGAGGAGATAATGAAATGTTCGCGTCAAAGGGAACAACTAACCTATCAAGGAGCCAATATTCAAATCTTTTCCGATATCTCTCCTTATACGATACAGAAGAGAAGATCGATGAAACCTCTGTTATCAGCCCTTCTACAGAAAGAGATAAGATATAAATGGGCTTTTCCTTTTGCTCTGAAATTTTCTTATAAAGGCAACCACTATGCAGTCCACAACTTTCAAGAAGGTGAACGTCTACTGATGAGTCTCAATATAATATCTACTGTTCCTGATATGGACACTTCTCCGATCCAGCAGGGCTCGACTAAAAGACAGACCCCTATAAGTCCGACATCATCTACATGGACAAAAGTCAAGTACAGGAAGGTTAAAGATGACTCTGTTACCTGAATGAGGATGGAAGGGGAATTTTTTCATTTTCCTTCTTTCCTTTGTTTATTTATTTATTTTATCTATTTACCTATTTATTTTTGTTGGGGTCATTTGCTGGTAACTATGTCTCTACTCTAGAGTATGAGTATATATAAGTATTTTGGATGTGTTAGTCTATGGGGAGTGGGAGAGAGGGAGAGAGAAGATAATTTTCATTTGTTTTCTTTCTCTTCCTCTCCACTCATATACGGAGAACATGCATTTAATGCCATCCCCGATTGATGTGTGAATTATATAGAAGTTGTATTTTTCATTTTTTTCTTCCCCTTTTTTTAAAGGGATTACAATGTTTTATATATCATTAGTCAATAATAGCAGGTCAGTGGTGAGTCGCTAGGCCTCAACTCACTCCTTAGATTGACGTTTGGTCGTCCTGGGGTGTGAGTTTGTAGCCCTCTTTATGGGCTATTCTAAATTTCTGTTTTTGAGTGAAGGGAGGGGGACATTGCCTTCCCTTTACTCAGGGCCATCGTTAGGCCCTATAATGTTCTGGTTAATCCTGATAAATTTATTTTTATATTCTTTTCCTTTGACCTTTTCTGTTTTCCTTGATCTTTCTTCCTCTATAGCCTACCTGCCAATTTATGCTCATATTGGGATGAGGTTAATGATGCGGTTTTATGGCTCATCAAATACTTATTTCTCTTACGGTCTTGATTATGAAACCATCACACCCCTGTTAGACTCAATGCTTGGGATCCATACTATTTTAATACATGGCTGGTTCAGTTAGTTCTCCATCTTCCCTTAGTGTTATTTCTCATAACACACAGGGGTTGAACTCTCCAATCAAAAGGAGAAAAGCATTGCAATACTATAAGACCATTCATGTTGATGTAGTACTTCTTCAAGAAACTCACTTTCCAAGGCGGTACACCCCCTCGTTCTTACATGAAAACTTCCCTACATTTTATTTATCCAAAGCTGAAAATAAAACCAAAGGTGTAGCTGTATTGTTCTCCAAACACTGCAATTTTACCTTGTCTAAAGAGTATGTTGATCCGGAAGGCAGGTTTGTCCTGGTTAAGGGCACGATTGATGGAAACTTATACACTTTCATTTCCTACTATGCCCCAAACAAGGGACAAAAATCTTTTTTTGACAATTTGTTTGGGACACTTCAGTCTTTAATGGAGGGAATCATAATTATGGGTGGTGATTCCAATTTGGCCTTTGATACAGGGCTAGATAAATCTGGTCCATCAAAGACTAAATTGATCAGACCAACCAAGGCCAGCACACAAATAGCTCGCTTAATTCACCAATCCGGATTGTCGGATATATGGAGGGAACTAAATCCGTCAGCGAAAGATTATACGCACTACTCTAATCCCCACCGGTCGTTTTCGCGGATAGATCATATCTTTTTATCTACTCATTATATCCCTAGCGCTATACGTTCATCTATAATAGATGTCCCATGGTCTGATCATTCCATGGTCGTATTGACATTGAAAAGGGTACACGCTAAGCAGAAGGTTTCTCATTGGACCCTTAATCAATCACTTTTGAAAAACCCCAATATAGCTAATGAAATTGAACAGGCCATAAAAGATTACTTTGAGGTTAATGATACTAACGAGATCTCCCCAGAAATATTGTGGGCAGCTCACAAGGTAACGATCAGGGGCAAACTAATACAGATAGCGGCCAGACAAAAAAGGATGAAAAAAATGGAAATAGAGAAGCTAGAACGTGAATTTAATACTTTAATCTCGCAACATAAAAGGGACCCTATCGGTTTTCCTACTTCTGCTTTAGACGCAGCCAGAACTGCTCTTAATCTTGCACTTACGGTTAGAGCGGATGAAGCCATTAAGTGGTCCGGGACTAAATTCTATCAATTGAGAGATAGAATTGGCCCGATGTTGGCCAATAAACTTTCTCCCAGGTTTAGATCTAGGATCATTCCTAAGATTAAACATAACGATGGCTCCCTTACTCTAAACCCTCAAAAGGTGATGGAGTCCTTTCAAAATTTTTACTCGAGGCTTTATCATTCCGATGGTGGTTGTGACTCTAGCAGAATTGCAGAATTCCTTGACGGCCTAGATCTCCCAAAATTATCGGATTTACATAGTAGCGAAATGGAAGCTCCTATAACGGTTGAGGAAATTATAGGGGTTATTAAAGGGTTGAAGACTAACAAAGCACCAGGCCCTGATGGATTTTCGTCTCCTTATTACAAGAAGTTTTCGATCCTCTTAGCACCCTATCTTGCACGGTTTTTCAATGGTTTGTCCGAAGGTAATCCAATAGGCAGTGAACTTAATATGGCATACATTTCTGTAATCCCTAAACCTGACAAAGATCCCAGCTTAGTTGAGAATTATAGACCAATATCTTTGATTAACAATGACCTAAAAATAATGACTAAAATAATGGCTAATAGACTCTCGAACTTCATAGGTCTATATATACATAAAGATCAGGTAGGTTTTATTCCTAATAGACAAGCCCCGGATCAGATCAGGAGGGCGGTGGACTTAATTTCAATATTGCAAACTGGCTGGATTAGGAAAGACAAACAGGAAGGTATGCTTTTGTCAATAGATTTACAGAAAGCTTTTGATTCGGTTTCCTGGTCGTATATGTTCTTGATTTTGCAAAGGTGGGGTTTTGGTCCCAGGACTTTGGGTTTTCTAGCTGCTCTATATTCTTCGCCTGAGGCCAAGATCCGACTGCTGGGATTATTTTTGGAGACTATCAAAATTAAAAGGGGTACTCGCCAGGGCTGTCCCCTATCCCCTCTGTTGTTCGCTGTTGTAATAGAGTCCCTAGCTATAGCACTCAGGAATGACCCGAATATCAAGGGGATTAACTGTAACCGGAAGGAACATAAATGCGCTTTATTCGCAGATGATCTTCTGTTGTTTGTCACCTCCCCAGGCTCTTCTTTACCTGCTATATATAAACTATTAGATGACTTCTCTGAAGTTTCAGGTCTTACAGTCAACATTGCTAAATCCAGGGCCCTTAATGTGTCACTCTCTGATTCTATAGTTTCCCTCATTCGGAAAAATTATGCTTTTTGCTGGAATACATCGTCCATTAAATATTTAGGTATTAATTTGACTTCGAAATTCGAAGATCTTTATCAGGCCAATTACCCTCCCATGTACAAAAAACTTGAAACTGATCTAGAAGAGTGGAATACACATAACATAGGTTGGATAGGACGGATAAGTTCCATTAAAATGACTCTCCTACCTAGGATCTTATACCTGTTCCGTTCACTCCCTATACCAATAAAGACAAACCATTTGAAAGCCTTCCAGAGCAAAATTACTAAATTTGTTTGGAAGAAGAAGAATCCGCGTGTTTCTTCGCGATCTCTTTTTAATCTGCCTGAACAGGGTGGTTTCGGCCTTCCAAATTTAATGTGGTATTACAAGGCCGCTAGATTGGCTCAACTTTCGGATGTATACGTCCGAGGGGATAGACCAGATTGGGTATGTTTGGAGGAACAGGCTACTCCCTCTTACACATTAGAAGATTTATTGTGGGTTACTCCCAAAAGTAGACCTCCTATTATGTCACCAGCTCTCTCTCAAGCCATGGTACTATGGGACTCCCTTAAAAAAGATCCTTCTTTGATTACCAAGGGTCATCCTTTAGCCAATCTATTTAGAGAACCTGACTTCATCTCTAAGTTAGAAGGGGAATCCTTCAAATGGTGGCTTGACAAGGGGGTGTACCGCATTGGACGTTTCTTTTCTCATTCAGGTCCCCATACCGAACAATATTTTGTGAAAAACCTAGGTCTTCCTCACTCTGAAACAACGGGATTTTCTCATATTTATAAGTATGCTACAAAGCTTTGGTTGGATGAAGCCGTTTCGGGCTCTATGACAGCTTATGAAATTAGATGTGACCAAGCCATAGGAAGAAGAGGGGGGATTTCTCTTATTTATAGATCACTAGCTGATAATAGTCAAAAATTACCACATATGATAGCCTGGGAGAGGGATCTTCAGATTGATTGGGATATAAAGGACTGGTATTCTAATTTTGAAAGATCTATAAAAGGGATTACTAATGTGTCACTTATAGAAGCAAATTTAAAGATTTTCACTAGATGGTACTTAGTGCCCTTGAGATTAGCAAATATTTATCCTTCTCAATCTCCTCTATGTTTTAGAGGATGTGGTGGGGTTGGTTCTATGATTCATATATGGTGGGAGTGCCCGAAAATACGTAAATTCTGGAATATGGTCTTTCACATTATTAGAAGGATAACTGGTTGTAATATACATCAATCTCCATCGATTGCTTTGTTAAATGGACTTATACCGCAAGCTCACAAGTCTACCAGGAAATTGATATTGTTTATACTTGTAGGAGCTCGAATTTCTATAGCTGCTGCCTGGAAAAGGACGTCTGTTTCGATATTGTATATGAAGAGAAAGGTGACTTGGATAATGGAGCAAGAGAAGAGGATAGGCTTGATGTTAGATTCTGAAGACCAGTTCAATGAAATTTGGGGACCATGGTTACAATACATGGGTATCATAAACAACTTATAGTTTCATAAGACGATTTACTGCTTTTTGTGATGTGGAATTGGCAGGTAGGCTCCCTTTTCTTATCTCTCTCTTTTCTAAATTTCCATTCTATTTTTCCTTTTTTGGTTTTCTATATCTTTTTCTTATGATTGGAGTTCTTTACTCTATTTTTTATTTTATTTGCTATCGTAAAGTACATTCATTACATAATAGTGTTGTTTGAGGATTTAATCCTCTATATTCCTATATTTTTTACTTAGTCCATTCTGATTGAACCTTTTGTCGCCATGAGTATTTTGAGATTTCCGGACTTGCCATATTTTTTTTTGAGTTATCGGGATCCATAGACTTAATCTTAAAAATGGTGTCAATTCCTCAAACATTTTGTTACTTTAAATGTTTAGTGATGCTTTAAGGTATCGTAAGGTTATTACACTGATCCGGAATTAACGAGTTGTCGGTCATAATATTAATCTTCTCAATTTAAAAAAATTTTCATTGATCTACTTCTAATTCACAAAGTGAATTTGCTCTACAATAAGTAAGTAGGGGGAAAAAGAGAGAAGACGGTGGGAGTATTAGGACAGAAGGTGGGGTCCTACTCTTAGTGAAATGATTGGATTCTTACTAAGGTAAGGGGGTTATATGAGGGTCATTTAAGAATGAACTCTATTTTATTGACTAATATCACATGTGTTATGGTATCACAAGTATCAACTTTTACGTTGCACTTGAATATCTCTCAGGGGAACCTTATATAGGAAAATTTAGGGTAAATACTATATTTCCGTTATAACGGTTTGTGGACACATGATCTTTTTATTTCTTCCAAATCTGTTTATTTTTGAATAGAGATCGTTTATTCGATTGTGACCTAAGTATAGTTAGGAATATGTGATGTCGAAATGTATCTTCCTGTAATGCATTGTGATGTTATCCTTGATGTATGAACTCGATTGTACTGTTTATATTTTCAAAATAAACTTAAACTTGATTGAAAAAAAAAAAGAAAAGGGACACAAAGCTCAACACAAAAATAAAAAAACACAAAGCAGGGGTTCTAACACTCACTTGGCTTCCCTCAAACACCCACAATTTGAATAGGATTGCCTTGCGCTAGATTTAAGCACAGTGCTGTAAATCAGCACGTCAAGCCTGTCCACCAATAGCAAACCCCCCCCCCCCAGGCCATGTTTGCAGGTTTTCCTTCATCTTGCACATGTGCTTTAAAATACAGTCTGGACAGCAATTCTTGATAAGAGAAATCCCCAAAACATGTCCTGTCGGGGGTACTTGAGGGCTGAGGACCACTGCAGAATAAATAAAATACTTACCAGTTTTTGTCTTTAAAGTCATGGAGAATAAACATGGCAAACATTTCATGATTACACACCAGGAAAGAAGCTTAGACAAAAATCACACATAATTTGTTAGGCCCAAACCTAGTTCAGCTGCAGCTGTCAACATATGTAGCATGAAAAAGTAACAAAAGACAAACTTAACAATTTTAAAGTAATTTTTATTGGTCAACAAAACAAGGAAAGCAAAAAAAGACAAACAAACAAAAATACATTTCAAAATTCTAAATAACCATAGCTTTACACATTTTTCATAAAATAAGGCCACATAGACAAATACATCAAAGTGAACATCATTTAAAAATAAACCAAAACCATTGGCAAAATAAAACAAAACCCATGCAACAAACCACATTTGTGTTTAGCAACAGCATTTCTGCCAGCCTGCCCCTTCTGAGGGCAGCTGAGGACTGATCGATCCAAGCTTTTTATAACAGTGCTAGTAATGAAGCAATTGAAATTGCAGTCTCTAGTTTGGGTGAGCTTGTAATTGGGCACACCTGCAATTAATCCAAACCACGCTCTATGAGCATCCAATGAGTGTTTTTCACCTTTTAAAAAGAAAGGATATTTTTTTTCTAAGTGTTTGAGCATGCTCAGTTCATCACACATGTAGGAACCAAGCTGCAATGGAATGAGAGCTTTTTTTTTTTGTTTCCCCTGATCTGATGCTTTCCAGCCTGAAGGGGAGGTGTTAAAGACAGAAGTAAACACGCACATTTAATAATCTATTTGTGTGAAAAAAAAGGTTGCCAATTTTGTTTGGGAGCCACGTCGCACGACTGCGCAATTGTCAGTTAAAGCGACGCCGTGCCGAATCACAAAAACTTGCCCGGTCATTGACCAGAAATATGGTCCGGGCTCAAGTGGTTAAAAATTAACAAAACAAAAAAGTGAGCCCAATTTTTGGGGATAATGTGAAAGATGATGTTACACTGAGTAAATAGATACCTTACATGTCACGCTTTACTATTGGAAACACTCCTGCAATGGGGCCAAAATGAATTCCGTGAATATCCCCATAGGCGACCTTTTTCTTTTTTTTCCAGGTTACCAGTTTATAGTTACAAAGAAGGTCTAGTGGTAAAAGTATTGCTCTCGCTCTAACGCACGCGTCAATACCTCACATGTGTGGTTTGAACGATGTTTATATATGTGGGCGGGACTTGCGTAAGTCCCGCCCACATATGTAAAATTTATTTTTACTTTTTGCTATAATAAATATCCCCAAAAATATATATTCAAAAAACTAAAAAACCCCTCAGTTTAGGCCGATACGTATTCTACATCTTTTTGGTTCCAAAAAATCGCAAATAGCGTTTAGTGTTTGGTTTTTGCAAAAGTTATAGCGTCTACAAATTTTTTTTTTTTGTTGTTTTAACTAGTTATTGGGGCGATCAGCGATTTTTATCGGTACTGCGACATTATGGCGGACACATCGAACACTTTTTTGGAACCATTGGCATTTTTCTAGCGATCAGTGCTGTAAAAAATGCATTGCTTACTCAAACAATGCCACTGGCAGGGAAGGGGTTAACACTAGGTGCGAGGGAGGGGTTAAATATGTTCCCTGGGTGTGTTCTAACTGTAGGGGGGGGGACTGACATGTGTAAATGACAGATCGCTGTTCATGAAGGGGAACTCCAGACCCCCAAAAAAAAAAATAAGGTGGGTTCCCTCCAGGTGCATACCAGGCTCTTAGGCTTGGTCTGGAACATAAGGGGTTAAACCCGCGCAAAAAAAATAGCGTGGGGTCCCCCCCAAGATCCAAACCAAGCCCTTATCCCAGGCACGCAGTCTGGTCAGACAGGAATGGGGGTGGGGACGAGCGAGCGCCCCCCTCCCTCCTGAGCCATACCAGACCACATGCCCTCAACATGGGGGAGTGTGTGCTGTGGGGGAGGGGGGCACTGCCCCCCCACCCCAAAGCACTCTTGCCCCCATGTCGATAGGGACAAGAGCCTCTTCCCGACAACCCTGGCCGTTGGTTGTCGGGGTATGCGGGCGGAGAGCTTATCAGAATCTGAGAGACCCCTTTAATAAAGGGGTCCCCAGATTCCGGCCCCCCACCCTATGTGAATGAGTATGGGGTACATCGTACCTCTACCCATTCACATGGGGGAAATGTAAAGTAAAAAAAACACCACACAGAATAAAATATTTTATTAATCTGCTCCGGAGCCCCCCCTTTCTTCTTTAGCTCTCTTAGAAGGGGGGGTTTCTTCTCTCCCGATCTTCCGCCGGGACCCTGGGCTTCGGTGATTTCTGCCGGGGGAGGGCGCCATCCCTCGGTCCTCTCCGGAGCCTTCCACCGGATGCCCCCACCCCATTTAAGCTCTTTTTCATTAGGGAGGGGCATCCGGACTTCGGGGTCTTCTGCCGGGGGATGGCGCCTATCCCCCGGTCTTTCCGGTGCCTTCCGCCAGGGTTCCGGTCTTCCTGGTCTTCTGCCGGGGGTGCGCCAACTCCCCGGTCTTTTCTCTTCTGTCTTCTCTGCTCCCTCTTCTGCCTGGCTCCCCCGCGGAGCCAGGGCTTTCTTCCGTCTTCTTTCTTCTCTCTTCCTTCTTCTGCCTGTCTCCTCCGCGGAGCACAGGGCTTGTCTCCGCTGTCTTCTTCCTTCTCTTCCATTGGATGTTGACACGACGAGGTTCCGCGCTGACATGCCGTGTCAGCGGCGGGCATGGACTTATATAGGGTAATGCCACCATGTGACCTCAACCCATGTGACATCACATTCCCTGGGCATGATGGGAATGTGATGTCACATGGGTTGAGGTCACATGGTGGCATTGCCCTATATAAGTCCATGCCCACTGCTCAGACGGCATTCCAGCGCCGGACCTCGTCGTGTCAACATCCAATGGAAGAGAAGGGAGAAGACAGCGGAGACAAGCCCTGGGCTCCCGGAGGAGACAGGCAGAAGAAGGAAGAGAGAAGAAAGAAGACGGAAGAAAGCCCTGGCTCCGCGGGGGAGCCAGGCAGAAGAGGGAGCAGAGAAGACAGAAGAGAAAAGACCGGGGAGTTGGCGCACCCCCGGCAGAAGACCAGGAAGACCGGAACCCTGGCGGAAGGCACCGGAAAGACCGGGGGATAGGCGCCATCCCCCGGCAGAAGACCCCGAAGTCCGGATGCCCCTCCCTAATGAAAAAGAGCTTAAATGGGGTGGGGGCATCCGGCGGAAGGCTCCGGAGAGGACCGAGGGATGGCGCCCTCCCCCGGCAGAAATCACCGAAGCCCAGGGTCCCGGCGGAAGATCGGGAGAGAAGAAACCCCCCCTTCTAAGAGAGCTAAAGAAGAAAGGGGGGGCTCCGGAGCAGATTAATAAAATATTTTATTCTGTGTGGTGTTTTTTTTACTTTACATTTCCCCCATGTGAATGGGTAGAGGTACGATGTACCCCATACTCATTCACATAGGGTGGGGGGCCGGCATCTGGGGGCCCCCTTATTAAAGGGAGCTCGCAGATTCCGATTAGCCCCGCCCGCATACCCCGACAACCAATGGCAAGGGTTGTCGGGAAGAGGCTCTTGTCCCTATCGACATGGGGGCAAGAGTGCTTTGGGGTGGGGGGGCAGTGCCCCCCTCCCCCACAGCACACACTCCCCCATGTTGAGGGCATGCGGTCTGGTACGGCTCAGGAGGGGGG
Organism: Rana temporaria; assembly: GCF_905171775.1. Lineage (NCBI taxonomy): Eukaryota > Metazoa > Chordata > Amphibia > Anura > Ranidae > Rana > Rana temporaria. Next base: position 151,759,633 of record NC_053492.1, on the reverse strand, counting down.
GGGCGCTCGCTCGTCCCCTCCCCCATTCCTGTCCGGGCCAGACTGCATGCTTGGGATGAGGGCTTGGTTTGGATCTGGGGGGGACCCCCGCGCCGAATCGGCGCGGGTTTAACCCCTCACGTTCCGGACCAAGCCTAAGAGCCTAATGTAGCCCTGAAGGGGGACCCGCGCCGATTTCAAGTTTGAAATTTGGCGCGGAGTTCCCCTTCAGGGCTGAAAACAGCTCGGAGATTCCCGTGCGCCGCGTCACGCAGCGCAATCACGGGTACGCCGCTTGGTATTTACCAAGATTTTCACGGCGTACTGACAAGGCGCACGGGAATCCCTGACTTTTCTCTCTGCGCATGCCCAGTATGCAAATGAACCTCCCGAGGTTCAGGCGCACTGTGCAAGCGTACGGGGATCTGTTTTCAAAAAACACTTTCCCTTTCAATTCGGCCCGCCAAACACTTTAAAACACATGTCACTTCACTTCCCCTGCATCCCCCCACCTCCCCCCTAATAAACTCCCGCCCAAACCCCCGCAATTTACAGTTTAATGTGCCGTGCGCCAGGTCTGTACTGGTGCACAATGCACCCTCTCCTGGGCGCACGGAGCACATTAGTAACTAGGGAAATACACTGCACTAGCAGCGTATTTCTTTAGTAAATGGCCAAACGGCTGCTACTCCTGCTTTTACTCCATGAGTCATGGAGTAAAGGCTTGGTAAATCAGGCCCATTGGCTCACAGTTTAATTTAAACACACTCACATTTAGTTAACCTCCCTAGCGGTATGATTATTTCAGATTTTACGTTGCTGAAAGCGGTACCATTATTTTGCAAGGTTTTATACTGTAGGCCTGTAATTCTTAAGAATAACTCACTTAAATCTGACCAAACAAGTGTCTAGTAGGCATCCCGGGTATGAAAAAGTTTGAAAAACAAAATTATAAAATAATAAATAGTTATAAAAAAATTATAACAAATAATAATATAATTATAATAAAAATTATTCAAAAATGTAATCAACTCAAAATCACTGAAATGTACTCAGTTGCAGAATTGTCGCTGTCATTACTTTTATTTTTTTATGACGAATTTCCCCACAAATCGCTATCGCTCAATTCTGCAAGTGATTATAATTTATTATTGCTGTTTTCTAGCTGCTCTAAAACCACTTTTGACATAAAGGGACACTTTTGGTTGCTTTGGATAATCTACAGTTTGCAGGCAGAAAGAACAGTTTTTATTATACAAAATTACATGTAGGGCACTGAAAAGACCACTAGGCACAAAGGCGTAGAATATGCAAATGACCTAGATACGCCGATTCACAAACGTACGTGCGCCCGGCGGAATTTTTTTACGTTGTTTGCGTAAGGCTTTTCCGGCGTAACGTTGCTCCTGCTTCTATGAGGCGTACGCAATGTTAAGTATGGACGTCGTTCCCGCGTCGAATTTTGAATTTTTTACGTCGTTTGCGTAAGTCGTTTGCGAATAGGGCTGGATGTAATTTACGTTCACGTCGAAACCAATACGTCCTTGCGGCGTACTTTGGAGCAATGCACACTGGGATATGTACACGGACGGCGCATGCGCCGTTCGTAAAAAACGTCAATCACGTCGGGTCACCATCCATTTACATAAAACACGCCCCCTCATACTCATTTAAATTAGGCGCGCTTACACCAGCCCCATTTACGCTATGCCGCCGTAACTTAGGAGGCAAGTGCTTTGTGAATACAGCACTTGCCTCTCTGATTTACGCCGCCGTAACAATGCGCCCGGCTACCTGAATCTAGCCCACTGTATTTTTATTTGCACATGACTGGATGATGGAAGTCAGCAGAGCTTCACCTCATTCACTAAGCATTGGGGAAATTCCCTTGCAAAGTGTAAAGTCTATTTACCTTTAATAAAACAACACTAAAGAATCCTGTACTCTACCTTTATGTATAGTAAGTCAAGGAGCATCTGTATAGCCAAAACGACCAAACCAAAAATTGTACAGCTATATAGACAACAAAGCATTTAAAACACATTTCACAGTAGTTTTTTTAGTACTTAAATACATATCAGTTTCTACTTTTCCATTATTCATAGCCCTACATTTTGATATTTCAGAGATCCATTCCCGACATAGGATTTCGGCAATGGAAAGAGAATATATATTGCCATTGTAACACTTTTTAAACTTTTACTATATCCACTGCCACAAGGTATGAATACTCTTCAGATTTAAAGCAAAGGAAAGATGGAAGATTCAGAGTCCTGAGAGATTTGCATTTGTACATGCTGAAGAAATCAAAGTATATTTAACCTACTATGCTGCTAACTTGAACAAGAGCAGGTCCAGTCAAAACAAGATCTGTAGTTTGAGAGCTCTCGGTATTAATCTGCAACCCTAAGTAAATATTTATTCTGAACCACAATGCACTTTTTATGTTAGGATTAATGCGGTGAAAAATGGTCTGTGCTTGCACTGTCTGACTCTGTCCATGTAGAGTAAAGGAAATGGCATTTATTCTTGGGGAGGAAGAAAAAATAAAAGGACTGTTTCTGAGCAGATATACAAACATTCTGCCAAAAATACTGTTATCATGAAGTTACAGCTTATGATTTAATGCCTCCCGAATAAAACCAGAGTACATTCTTACCTGAAAAATTCTTAAAGGGCAAGTCCACTAGGTATAAAAATAAAAACTGTACTAGCCGTCTACAAGGGAGAGCACAGACTGGCCGGAGACTGATCACATGTGGCTAGACATTTCTGTTATTGCTCCAAAAGATAACTTATGTTTACTGTTGGAAATGCTGCTCATTGTATTTACCTACTCTTTCCACTTAAATTGTTGTTTGAGGCTTGAACCCTCGTGTTTATTTATTTTACATTCTGACATCGTCTGGTTTCAAACATTTCCTTACAGTTGACAAGTGCAATGTTTTTCCAAAGAGGACCCATTTGAAGTACCCGTATTTATCGGCGTATAACACGCACAGGCGTATAACACGCAACCTAACTTTAAGAGGGAAGTTTCAGGAAAAAAACTTTCCACAGCCCCCTGTGTATAACACACAGGCACAGTTTACCCTCTATTTTTAGGGTAAAAAAGTGAGTGTTATACACCAATAAATACATTGGGCTAGATCCACAAAGAAATTACGCCGGCGTATCTATTGATACGCCGCGTAATTTCAAAATTCCTGCGTCGTATATTTGTTTTGAATCCTCAAAACAAGATACGACGGCTTCTGGG